>NC_047103.1:111089478-111336978 GCF_902500255.1 Thalassophryne amazonica | reverse complement strand
AATTATAGTAGGCGATTTTAACATCCACACAGATGCTGAGAATGACAGCCTCAACATTGCATGTAATCTATTATTAGACTCAATTGGCTTTGCTCAAAATGTAAATGAGTCCACCCACCACTTTAATCATATCTTAGATCTTGTTCTGACTTATGGTATGGAAATTGAAGACTTAACAGTATTCCCTGAAAACTCCCTTCTGTCTGATCATTTCTTAATAGCATTTACTCTGATGGACTACCCAGCAGTGGGGAATAAGTTTTATTACACTAGAAGTCTTTCAGAAAGCGTTGTAACTAGGTTTAAGGATATGATTCCTTCTTTATGTTCTCTAATGCCATATACCAACACAGTGCAGAGTAGCTACCTAAACTCTGTGAGTGAGATAGAGTATCTCGTCAATAGTTTTACATCCTCATTGAAGACAACTTTGGATGCTGTAGCTCCTCTGAAAAAGAGAGCCTTAAATCAGAAGTACCTGACTCCGTGGTATAACTCACAAACTCGCAGCTTAAAGCAGATAACCCATAAGTTGGAGAGGAAATGGCGTCTCACTAATTTAGAAGATCTTCACTTAGCCTGGAAAAAGAGTCTGTTGCTCTATAAAAAAGCCCCCCGTAAAGCTAGGACATCTTACTACTCATCACTAATTGAAGAAAATAAGAACAACCCCAGGTTTCTTTTCAGCACTGTAGCCAGGCTGACAAAGAGTCAGAGCTCTATTGAGCCGAGTATTCCTTTAACTAGTAATGATTTCATGACTTTCTTTGCTAATAAAATTTTAACTATTAGAGAAAAAAATTACTCATAACCATCCCAAAGACATATCGTTATCTTTGGCTGCTTTCAGTGATGCCGGTATTTGGTTAGACTCTCTCCAATTGTTCAACCAATTAATGCTTCGATCTTAAATATGATCAATCTATCTTTATTAGTTGGCTATGTACCACAGGCTTTTAAGGTGGCAGTAATTAAATCATTACTTAAAAAGCCATCACTTGACCCAGCTATCTTAGCTAATTATAGTCCAGTCTCCAACCTTCCTTTTCTCTCAAAAATTCTTGAAAGGGTAGTTGTAAAACAGCTAACTGATCATCTGCAGAGGAATGGTCTATTTGAAGAGTTTCAGTCAGGTTTTAGAATTTATCATAGTACAGAAACAGCATTAGTGAAGGTTACAAATGATCTTCTTATGGCCTCAGACAGTGGACTCATCTCTGTGCTTGTTCTGTTAGACCTCAGTGCTGCTTTTGATACTGTTGACCATAAAATTTTATTACAGAGATTAGAGCATGCCATAGGTATTAAAGGCACTGCGCTGCGGTGGTTTGAATCACATTTATCTAATAGATTACAATTTGTTCATGTAAATGGGGAGTCTTCTTTACAGACTAAGGTTAATTATGGAGTTCCACAAGGTTCTGTCTTAGGACTAATTTTATTCACTTTATACATGTTTCCCTTAGGCAGTATTATTAGACAGCATTGCTTAAGTTTTCATTGCTACGCAGATGTTACCCAGCTTTATCTATCCATGAAGCCAGAGGACACACACCAATTAGCTAAACTGCAGGATTGTCTTACAGACATAAAGACATGGATGACCTCTAATTTCCTGCTTTTAAACTGAAGTTATTGTACTTGGCCCCACAAATCTTAGAAACATGGTGTCTAACCAGATCCTTACTCTGGATGGCATTACCCTGACCTCTAGTAATACTGTGAGAAATCTTGGAGTCATTTTTGATCAGGATATGTCCTTCAATGCGCATATTAAACAAATATGTAGGACTGCTTTTTTGCATTTGTGCAATATCTCTAAAATTAGAAAGGTCTTGTCTCAGAGTGATGCTGAAAAAATAATTCATGCGTTTATTTCCTCTAGGCTGGACTATTGTAATTTATTATTATCAGGTTGTCCTAAATGTTCCCTGAAAAGCCTTCAGTTAATTCAAAATGCTGCAGCTAGAGTACTGACAGGGACTAGAATGAGAGAGCATATCTCACCTATATTGGCCTCTCTTCAATGGCTTCCTGTTAATTCTAGAATAGAATTTAAAATTCTTCTTCTTACTTATAAGGTTTTGAATAATCAGGTCCCATCTTATCTTAGGGACCTCATAGTACCATATCACCCCAATAGAGCGCTTCGCTCTCAGACTGCAGGCTTACTTGTAGTTCCTAGGGTTTGTAAGAGTAGAATGGGAGGCAGAGCCTTCAGCTTTCAGGCTCCTCTCCTGTGGAACCAGCTCCCAATTCAGATCATGGAGACAGACATCCTCTCTACTTTTAAGATTAGGCTTAAAACTTTCCTTTTTGCTCAAGCTTATAGTTAGGGCTGGATCAGGTGACCCTGAACCATCCCTTAGTTATGCTGCTATAGACGTAGACTGCTGGGGGGTTCCCATGATGCACTGAGTGTTTCTTTCTGTTTTTGCTCTGTATGCACCACTCTGCATTTAATCATTAGTGATTGATCTCTGCTCCCCTCCACAGCATGTCTTTTTCCTGGTTCTCTCCCTCAGCCCCAACCAGTCCCAGCAGAAGACCGCCCCTCCCTGAGCCTGGTTCTGCTGGAGGTTTCTTCCTGTTAAAAGGGAGTTTTTCCTTCCCACTGTCGCCAAGTGCTTGCTCACAGGGGGTCGTTTTGACCGTTGGGGTTTTTCCGTATTTATTGTATGGCCTTGCCTTACAATATAAAGCGTCTTGGGGCAACTGTTTGTTGTGATTTGGCGCTATATAAATAAAACTGATTTGATTTGAATGACGCAACGGACAGGCGTGAAAAAACTCACGCATGCGCACGAAGGTTCAAGTTTGGCTGACGTAAAAACATATGAATCAAATCCATATATTTTTTGCATAAAATAAAAGGTCAGATACTTTTCTCACAGACCTCATATATTAGCTTCTTGAAAGCCTGGGTGGAGCTGAGAGCCTGGTGGATGAAGCTCTTTGAGAGTCTGGTGGTGTGGGACCGGAGGCTCCAGAGTGCCAAACAGGTTGTGTGCGGGGTGGCTTGTATCGCCCACAATTGTGGTTGCTTTGCAGGTGAGGTGGGTGGTGTATATGTCTTGCATAGAGGGGAGTGAGGCACCAATGATCCTTCCAGCTGCATTCACTATGTGCTGCAGGGCTTTCCTGTTGTAGTCAATGCAGCTTCCACCCCACACAGTGATGCAGCTGGAGAGGATGCTCACAATGGTGCCACGGTAGAAAATGTGCATGATGGTTCTTGGAGCACTTGCCCGCTTGAGTTTGCATAGGAAGTAGAGACCTGGGGGCCTTCTTTGCCAGTGATGCAGTGTTGGTGGTCCAGGACAGGTCCTCACTGATGTGCACCCCCAGGAATTTGATGCTGCTCATTCTCTCCACAGCAGCACCCTCAATGGTCAGTGGCAGGTGTTGGATGTGACCTTTCTGGAACTCAACAACAATCTCCTTGGTCTTGCTGACATTCAGCAGGAGGTTGTTGTTTCTGCACCATGTGGTCAGAAGGTTGACCTCTTCCCTGCAGTGAGTTTCATCGCCCTTGGTGAGAGCCCCACCAGAGTTGTGTCATCCACAAACTTCACTATGTGGTTTGTGCAGTCATGTGTCAGTAATGTGAAGGGCAGTGGACTGAGCATGCAGCCTTGGAGCCCCTGTGTTCAATACAATGCTGCTCGAGGTGTTGTTGCCAACACGGACTGCTTTTGGCCTCTTGGTGAGGAAGTTCAACAGCCAGTTGCAGAGGGTGGAGGCAATTCGCCTCTTTCACAGTGTGACAGAAAGTAACAATGCTCTGTTATGTGCAACATTATTCTTGACCGTGTGTAATGGTTCCTGATAATTCTCCAGCAACGTGCCATTAATCGTAACAGGTTGCAGCAGTTCCTGAGGACACCTAATGGCTCTGCCTCATATCATCACATTCATGATCAGCGGCCAAGAATGTATACTTTGTAGCATTCGTGACTTGTCGTTATGTGTAAATGCAGCATTACTATAAAACTGAGGTTATATTTATACAAGACCAGTGGAGAAAACTCTCAGAAGATTAGGTTTCGCTGCTGTGGGGCAGCAACAGTAAATAAAGACAATGAAACAAATGTATGCTTGACAGAATATATTATAAATCAAGTGAAAACAAAATGTATATACAAAATTGCAGCTAAATTAATGTGCATAATTTGAAATTTAAGTCATTTAGTCAAACCAGACCAAAACCAAGAAATAAGCAACCCCCAAAAGTCCAGTTCTTTAAACCCTGTGGTTTGCAGGCAACCACCAATAGAAGAGTGTTTTGTGCCCAGTGAAAGTTATGGAGAAATATTGAGATGTCCAAAAGTGCAATGTCTGTAATTGACAGAATTATGGGAGACGCTCAGTTGGAGTTGGTGGGAGAAATTGATGGATAGAGAAAAAGGGCATGCTGCAAGGCCTCATACCAGACAGGGCTGGAGGAAGTGGTATGTTATTTTCCTTAGGCATCGGGCCTGGATCTGTGGCTCGCCAACGTGGAGAATCCCACACAGGACACCTGGCCTGTATGGACCAGATAATCCCATTTAGAGGATATTCCTTTTCTTGATGCTAATGCTAAGCTAACATTAACATAGCAAACATAAACATACAACAAACTATCTTGTTTGTACATACCAACAAAATGTCCCAGTGTTATCATATTAGCATGCTAACCATTAGCAACTTACCATTAACAAGACATCAGCAAAATCAAACATTTCACATGATAGAGTTCTTTGGTATGACATGTTAAAGGGAAAAAAACAAACAAACCACAGACTCACTAGTTCAGGTTGAATCAAAATGCACATACGATCAAACAGGTCCCCAGCACAACCACAAAGGTCAGGACTCTACAAGTTGTTGATTCAAAGTCACACTTAGTACATGATTACAATTTTAAAAAGTGTTAAAATACAAAAGTGTTTAAAAATTGACCTGTAGCTGCTGTCCCTTGGTTTGTCTCCCACGCAACTAAGGAAGAGGAAGCCAAGGCAGCTTATATCCTGATTTGGGACACTGTGATTGGCTAATTAAGGTCACATTATCTTGTCATGTGGCATGGTGCATTCAAGGAGAGTGGGAAAAACCACTACTGGGTCAAACTTTTGCATTTTAACCCCGGTTACACCAGACTTCTTGGGGATGAAACCAGATTGTTGTGATCACTGAGGAGCAAATAGCTGGATCTGAATCATATTAAGAATAATCCTTGTAAGCATGTTCTCAGGCATAAAGAGCAGTGTGACACCCCATACAATCACTTTTTCCAGATTGGGACAACAAGTCCTTTCCTCCAGTCAGCGAGGATGATACATGTCTCCCAGATTGAAGCAAAGATTGTTTGTAGTGCCTGGGTTAGGGTTAGGGTTAGGGTGTGGAGGAGACCAGCTCCAATGCCATATATCCCTGAAGCCTTCCCTGCCCTCAGCTGTTTAACAGCCTTTGCAATCTCACCAAGATTTGATGGTTCACAAGACTCAAGAATCAGCTTCAGCAACCCTGGCACCAGAAATGTCTAACATCCCAGCAGAAGTATCAGCCTTACATTTCTGCTCAAAGTGGCCAGCCAAACATTACAGTATAGCGGATGCATCGGTCAGGACCGAACCATCTTCTGCAGTAATGGGACGAGGTGTAGGGTTGGAGGAACAAACTGCCTGATCCTTCTTTAAGTAGGTCATGGTGTGCCACCAGACTACAAATTTCTCTAACAAACACTTCTTCATGTTATCACTATCTGCTTTCTTTTTCATCAAGCCATGGACTAAGAGCCCATTGTGTTCTTCCTGCAGCCCACTGTCTGACAGAACGTCAACTCACACCTCCAGTGGAGCTTTTCTGGCATCCTTGTGGAGGTTGGAGGCATTGAACCGGAATGGGCAATGTTCAACGCTTCCATTGCTGAAGCTGCAGTGAGGAGCTGTGGACTGCAGGTCTTAGATGACTCAGGGAGGAGCAACCCTCGATCACCGTGGTGAACACCGGTGGTCAAGGAAGCCATTTGAATGAAGGAGTCCATCTGGGATATGTTATCTGAAAAGCCCAAAGGGCGACAACCTCTGGTGTGAGGAAGGCAAAGCAGCGGGTGTGGGAGAAGTTCAGAGTAATTATGGAGAAGGAATTTCGGTCTGCACCAAGGTGCTTCTGGCGGGCCATGAGGCACTTCAGGAGAGGAACATGGGGAACTATCCAAGCTGTTTACAGTAAGGATGGGACTCTGTTGACCTCAACTGAGGAGGTAATCAGGTGCTGGAAGGAACACAAACTCCTGCATCAGACGGGAGTGTCCTCTATAGTAGGGGCAGAGCTAGAGGCTGATGGGGGAACATCATCAGTTTCCCTGGTTGAAGTCAATGACACAGTCAAATAACTCCGCAGTAGCAAAACACCAGGGGTTGATAAGATCTGCCCAAAAATGCTGCAGGCTCTGGGTGTAGGGGGAATGTCTTGAATGAGATGTCTCTAAAACATTGTGTAGAGGTCTGGGACATTGCCTAAAGAGTGGCAAACTGGGGTGGTGGTCTCCATATTTACAAAAGGGGAACAGAGAGTTTGTGTCAATTACAGGAGCATCACACTACTTAGCCTCCCTGTTAAAGTCTACTCCAGGGTGCTGGAAAGAAGGGTTCGGCTGATAGTTGAAACTCGGATTGAAGAGGAACAATGCGGGATCCTGAGAGTATGCCCATCCAGTCTACATGTGTTTTGTGGACTTGGAGAAGGTGTATGATCGGGTCCCCCGGGAGATACTGTGGGAGGTGCTGCAGGAGTATGAAGTGAGGGGGTCCCTTCTCAGGGCCATCCAATCTCTGTACTCACAAAGTGAAAGCTGTGTTCTGTTTCTTGGCAGTAAGTCGGACTTGTTTCTGGTGGGGTTGACCTCCACCAGGGCTGCGCTGTGTCACCAGTCTTGTTTGTGATATTCACGGACAGGATATCGAGGCACAGGAGCCTGTGAGACTTCAACTAAATTGTCAGGGACGCCACAAGAAGTGTGTGGTCGGAATTCACACACAAGTGCCCGGCACCTCTGTAGATCATACAGTTCTGCAGAATTCTCCATCATTTTCCTACAAGGACATGGCCAATCTCCTTGGCAACACCACTGGTATTAGAACACCATGTCCAGTGGTGTACATCTGGTTGTTGAAACCAAGATCCAGTAACTTGTAGCCCCCAGCATTCTGCCAAGGAGCATTGCACCAGTTTGACCATGGTTACCAGATCCATGCAAACCAATGCAGTCCGCATAGCCTGCCCTGTCGTTGGCAATCACAGAGTGAAGCTGTGAATAAAAGTTCTTCCTCAGAGACATTGCTTAACAGAGTTGATGCAAAGACTTGAGACAACAAAAACATGATATGCTTATTGACAGGAGTAACATCCAACAACGCTGGATGGAGCTGGTCTGCCACAGCAACTGCCACTCCCTCCATACACTGGCTAACAAGACCAAAAGTAAGTGGATCCATCCATAGAGATCTGGTGACTTCCAGGTCTTTGCACTTCAGGCAATGCAGCCAGTGCATCACCTCAGGTTTGGATCTGGGCGCCGCAATGCAATGACCGCTCAGCATTGCACCAGCCAGCATCTTACAAAGACAAGACCCTTGGTGGTCTCCTGTGGTTTCTTCTTATTGGGAGATGTTCCAAATGGCTTTCTCCCATTCTCTTCATAATGCAGGCTACCTTCTGAAGGAAGGCAGCAGCCGATACTCCCAAGGATGGCAGAAACAAAATTCTTTCTTTGTTTTCTTGGTGCTATGAATGATGTTTTTATGGTTCTGAAATGCCCATCCTACTGCCAGCACCCCAAAAACAATTAATTGCAGGCTGGAGGACCACCTTCTGTTCCAGATGCAGAACCATGACAAGGGTACACAGAAGAGATACTGTACATGGCAACAAATACAAAATAAAAAATTAAATACATAAAAACAGTTTAATGAAATACACACAAATATATATATATTTTTTATTTTAAAATATTAAAAGGATGATGACTGTTAACTCCCAAGGAGTTCATCCACCCTTTGACAGGAATTGTTTTTCATCCTGATGGGTGTCACGTAAATTCCTCACCAGCACAGGTGCTAGTGGAGGAGTGATGCTGATCACCTGTCCATGCGGCAGGTTGTACTGGTTTGCAGTGTTTCCAGTAGCAGGATCAATACTGACATTGACCTGACAGGTTAATAAATGTGTAGGTAAATAAATGTGTAGTGTGTAAACCTCAACATTTTACTCTTTTTTTTTTTTTAATGAATTGTTGTTGTACAGTTCAAAAATACAAAGGTGATAAATTTCACAAGAAACTGAACACAGGAAACTGGCAACATCAAATCAGGTAAAAAGTGAGTAATAATAATAATAATAATAATAATAATTACAAGAGTATTCAGAGTTTTCTGACGTCCGCCCAGCCGGACCCGGTTCACCTTCAAAATGCAGCGGAGTCTTCCATGCTCTAATATCTATCTGTGGTGCAAATTTGGTGAGAATCCATGAAATAATTTTGAAGTAATCCTTCAAAGCCTATATAAAGGCAAATTGTGATCCAGAATCCAGATCTGGATCATCTCCAAAATTCAGTAGAGTCTTCCATGTCCTAATATCTATCTGTGGTGCAAATTTGGTGAGAATCTGTGAATTAGTTTTGAAGCATTCCTTAAAATACTATATAAAGGGAAATCTTGATCCAGAATCCAGATCCGGCTAACCTCCAAAATTCAGTGGAGTCTTCCATGCCCCAATATCTAATCTGTGGTGCAAATTTTGTGAGAACTTGTGAAGTAGATTTGATGTAATTCTTCAAAGCCTACATAAAGTGAAATCTTTATCCAGAATCTGGATCCTGATCACCTCCAAAATTCAGTGGAGTCTTCCATGCCCCAATATCTACTCTGTGATGTAAATTGTGTGATAATTTGTGAAGTAGATTTGACATAATCCTTCATAGCCTACATAAAGTGAAATCTTTATCCAGAATCTGGATCCAGATCACCTCCAAAGTTCAGTGGAGTCTTCCATGCCCTAATATCTATCTGTGGTGCAAATTTGGTGAGAATGCATGAAGTAGTTTTGACGTAATCTTTCAAGCCTATATAAAGTGAAATCTTGATCCAGAATCTGGATCCGGATCTGGATCACCTCCTAAATGTGATGAGGTCTTCCATGGCCAAATATGTATCTGTGGTGACAACTTGGTGAGAATCCGTGAAGTAGTTTTGACGTAATCTTTTAAAACCAATGTAAAGTGAAACTTGATCCAGAATCCAGGTCACCTCTAAAATTTAATGGAGTCTCCCATGGCCTAATATTTATCTGTGGTGAAAACTTCATCAAAATCTGTGCAGTAGTTTTGATGTAATCCTGCTAACAGTCACACAAATAAATAAATAAAGGATTTTATAACGTTCCGTACTGCATTGCAGTAGCAGTCGACGGTGTGTCTGCTTTAAAGACAGATCTGCTTTTTACAAGTTGCATTGAATGCAACACAGGTGAGCCATTCCTGAATTCCTGATTTTGGGCTTTTGACACTTTTTTCAGGCAGTTCCGCCCCCTTCTGCTGGGGCAGGGCTGAGTTCCTCACAGTGGCTTGACTGTTGCAGACACACAACAGACAGGAGCTAACATGTATGATTTACAACCGTTTTTGACCGTTAAACTTTACTCACTTCTACCACCAAAAATTTGTTAGTGGACTGAAAGTTAGTAGAACTAAATTTAACGGAAGCTATTGGTCCGCTGATGGTTTTCAAAGTTAGCTGAAAAGCTAATCCACAAACGAAAAGTTAGCTTTGCTAATTAGTGGTTCACGGATTAGCTAAACTGTGCCCACCACCAGTGATGCCGGTAACGCGTTACTCTAATCTGACCACTTTTTTTAGTAACGAGTAATCTAACGCGTTAATCTTTCCAAATCAGTAATCAGATTAAAGTTACTTCTCCATGTCACTGTGCGTTACTATTATTTTTCATTGTGGGTCGATAGCAGCATTAAACTTGGTCTGTGGGCAGGAGGTCGGGGTTCGACTGAACTGCCCACTTTAAGTGAGCTGTGAGCTTTTCATCCGCGGTTTTTTGCAGCTGCTCGACTCGTCATCTCTTAAAGCACGGTGATCAGCACACCTGCACTGAGCTTTACAAAGACATTTTTATACTTTTTTTCCTCCTTTATTTAGAGCTGAGCTGAGCCGCTCCGTATCTGCATGTTAAAACAGCTGATCCTCCGCGACACGTCAACAACTAACACTATTTTCCACTCAAATGCACCTAAACTCTCTTTCTGAGGACCACATGATGTGAAAACACAATAAAACTTTCTTACCTGTAAATCTGGTCACGTTTTCTGCATAAATAAATGTTATCCATTCTTTGTGCTCAAACGCCAAAGTAGGGGCGAATCCAGATGGAATGGGGGCGTGGGGGAGGGATGTGCCCCCCTCACAACACCCCTAGATTAAAGGTCCAGTTTTGAAGCCTTTTTTTACTACAACTACTAATACTACTTAAAATAATATTAATTTCTACAAGTAAAATATTTAGAGAGAATTTAAATGTTAGAAAAATGCTAGAATGAATTTAATAGTTACATTTATAAACAATGTAGGTTCGAAATTGCAAGTTTTACTGTTACAGTGCTGTCAACAGTTAAATATGAGGTCAAGATAGAGGTCTTTATTTTACTTTTTATAAAACAAGTATTTATTTTCATTGAAGTCAAGAAAGGGTGACTATAAAGTAAGTTTTGGCAAAACAGGTATCATTGTCATGTTGAGGTGGCAGAGTGTTGTTGTCGGCAGCTGGGAAAAGTAACTAAAAAAGTAACTAGTAATCTAACTTAGTTACTTTTACAATTGAGTAATCAGTAAAGTAACTAAGTTACTTTTTCAAGGAGTAATCAGTAATCAGTAATTGGATTACTTTTTCAAAGTAACTGTGGCAACACTGCCCACCACTGACTGCACATGATGGATGTGTGCCACATGCATGTTGCATATCAATATATCCTTTGTGCTCCTTGAATGGGATCCAGTGGAGGTGAACGTACGTGGTACAAGCAGGGCATGCTGGTGGGATCTGACATGCCCGATCCATGTTGAGGTTCCCTCAGCCGTGATCAGATTGTTCCAACTGCTGTTATGATGCCATATGACTATGTAGATTGCAGTGGGATTGCGCTCAGACTGCACATAGACTGCTGTTGGATGGTTGTCCCACCTGGACTGTGCCACGAGTGTTTTGCACATGTGCAAAACATTCGAAGCAGCCGCACGAATGGGCCCACCCATGTAGACTGCTCTGAGACTGCTGCCCAACGTTTTCAGACTGCACCTCAACACTTTTCAGATGTGGGCCAATTTGTCATTCTGATGCCATTTGGCCTCATTCGTGCTGTGTGTGACACGGTGTAAAGAAGCAGTCCATAGCCACAAATGCAATGTAACACCGAGTAACACTTATCACAGAGTGTGTAGGATTTTTATAGTGGATTACTCTATATTGTACTGTTACCATTTTTAAACTCCATGCAATTAAAAAGAAGGCCTTGATTTGAGCACATTTGTTGATTGTGAAATGGTGAGGGTGCCATCTTTCTCTTAATCTGACATCATGCCCAATTGGCTGAGAGCTCCCATGTGGATGTTTCCTAAAGCCAACTGTTTCACACCTAAGTTTTGGATGTAATAGATGAATTCCAACATTTACAAAGATTGTGGCTCTCTAAAAATATTTTTAAATATTTTATAATGTTTTTATAATATTTTATAAAAACATAAAATTCCAAAGATATTTCACAGTAAGTCAAATTTTGCACAACATAACACCTTAAAGCCGCATACTATTTTTCACCTACTTTTTCCAGGTCAAAGCTACAATGTTGGCAATCTTCAATAGATAAAATATAATCTGAAGTTTAATATACGAGGTCTCTTAGATAATAAACCGACCCTTTTATTTTTTTTTTTAACTATATGGATTTGAATGACATGCGATTACACCAATCATGCGTGAACCCTCGTGCGCATGCGTGAGTTTTTTCACGCGTCGGTGACGTCATTTCCCTGTGGGCAGGCCTTGAGTGAGATGTGGTCCCGCCCTCTCGGCTGAATTCCTTTGTTTCACACGCTGCTCGAGACGGCGCGCGTTGCTTTATCAAAATTTTTTCTGGACCTGTGAGGAATATCCGAGTGGACACTATTCGAGAAATTAAGCTGGTTTTCTGTGAAAAGTTTAACGGCTGATGAGAGATTATGGGGTGTTTCTGTCGGTGTAAGGACTTCCCACGGAGCGGGACGTCCTGCAGTGCTTCCAGGTGCTGTCGTCGGCCTGTTTCGAGCTGAAAACATCCTAATTTAAGGCTTAATTCACCCAGGACATTGTGAGAGAACAGAGAAGATTCAGAAGAGGCCGGCATGAGGAATTTATGCGGACATTCCACTGTTTAAGGACATTTTTTTAATGAAAGACGTACGCACAAATTCGCTGAGTCGTTTCCGTGACGACTCGGCAAATCTGTGTGCGCCGCGACAGGAAAAACACCTCCGTGTTGAAAACCATTTGTAGAATTCAGGCGGCTTTTAATGGCTTTCAACAAGTGAGTAACTGAGAAATTGTTTAACAGCTTGGGCATGTTCCAACTTGCCCGTTAAGATTTCCAACGGAGGTGTTTTTCCTGCCGCGACCCCCCGCGGTCGGGTCCGGCCCGACATGCGACTCTGCCCGCACGTTCTTTCATTACAAAATGACCGTTAACAATGGAATGTCCGAATAAACTCCTCATGCCGACTTCTTCTGAAAGTTCTCTGTTCTCTGACGACTTACTGTGTCAACAGAGCCTGAAATGTGGAAGTTTTCAACTTGAAACGGCGAGACGCTGCCGCCTCGAAGCGCAGATCGCCGTCAGGCGCCGTGGACCATCCTTAAAGCGACACTACCAGACCAAAATCTCTCATCAGCCGTTAAAATTTTTACCGAAAACCAGCTGAATTTATTGAATGGTGTCCACTCAGTTGTGCCTTACAGTTTTGAAAAAATTTTTATCAAACAAAGCAACAGTCTCTGAGCCATTCCTAAACAATGAAAAAAATCGACGAGCGGGTGGACGACTCCTCACTCAAAGACTGCCCACAGGCGAATGACGTAACCGACAGGCGTGAAAAAACTCTTGCATGCCCATGAGGGTTTAGCATGTCTGATGTAATCACACGTGATTCAAATCCATATGGTTTTTGAAAAAAATAATAAGGTCGGATACTTTTCTAATAGACCTCGTATATATAAACTACATCATATTTAGAACCCATTAAAATTTTTGGGGAATTTTTAAGTTATGGGAACATACATAATTTGAGGGAAATCCATAGCGTATTTCACCCCAGCAAACGTCAAAACCTGCAGACGAATTCAAGCCGGAAGCTTAATAACTCAGATAATCACATACGAGGTCTGTCAATAAAGTATAGGTCCTTTTTATTTTTTTCAAAAACTATATGGATTTCATTCATATGTTTTTACGTCAGACATGCTTGAACCCTCGTGCGCATGCGTGAGTTTTTTCACGCCTGTCGGTGACGTCATTCGCCTGTGAGCACTCCTTGTGGGAGGAGTCATCCAGCCCCTCGTCGGAATTCCTTTGTCTGAGAAGTTGCTGAGAGACTGGCGCTTTGTTTGATCAAAATTTTTTCTAAACCGTTAAAATTTTCACTGAAAACCAGCTTAATTTTTCGAACCGTGTCCACTTCGATGTGTCTCACAGGTTTAGAAAAAATTTTGATCAAACAAAGCGCCAGTCTCTCAGCAACGTCTCAGACAAAGGAATTCCGACGAGGGGCTGGATGACTCCTCCCACAAGGAGTGCTCACAGGTGAATGACGTCACCGACAGGCGTGAAAAAACTCACGCATGCGCACGAGGGTTCAAGCATGTCTGACGTAAAAACATATGAATGAAATCCATATAGTTTTTGAAAAAAATTAAAAGGACCTATACTTTATTGACAGACCTCGTAATACATACATGTCAACTTATACGGATTGTCCGTAAATTATACAGATTTTTCCGAGTTTCAGTGTCATACGGACGTACAAATAAAGTCTTACAGATATTCAGGGTTTGGTCTGCAGCGGCTCTGTAATCAACCGTTTCTGCAGCGTGACTCCACTTTGATGCGTGAACCAAATGAAGCAATGCTTCGATCCACTAGCTCATTGGTTCTTTGATTCGCTGCTCTTCAGAAATGGCAAGTCCGCTTCTTAACTCCTCTCAACGCCATTAAAATATCTTGAGTCTGTTGTGGCTGGCGTGCCTGGCTGGCTTTTGTGTGTCTTTTGTTTCTGTCTTTTGGTTTTCCTCCCAGGTGGTGCGCATTTGGGACTGAGTGGCTGTGTAGCTGAGTTTATCAGGACCTCACCCTGATCAGCCTCAGGTGATCACCTGCGGCTCGTCAGGACTCACAGCTGTGGTGCATCTACATGGATTGGAACATGGTGGCATTTGAGACTGGAGTGCACAGTGTGTGTTTGCCAGGGACTCGACCTTGTGACCAGACGGGTGAGATCGTCGTCTCAAGAGCCATCTCATCATCAGTGGATGCAGAGAACGTCCAGGTTTGATGCATGGTCTGTGAAAGAGGAGGGGGTGAGGTCTCACGCTCGTCAGCACACTTCCTGAGGTACGTTAGATTTTGTGACTAACGTTTATACAGTCAGTGGATGTGGTGTCCCTCACACCTTATTGTATTGAGCTGTATGTTGGTCGTTTGGGTCAGCTTCCACTGCAGTGGATTTTTGTGAACGGGGTGTTCTATGCCTGCAGGGTGGGAGGCTGATTTGCGATTGAGCCAGGAAGTGTTTGCTGTTTGTACACCTTTGAGTGGTCTCTCTGTGTGTTGAGTGTGGACTCACATAATGATTTCTTCTTTCACAGACTCGGTTTGTCGCGGCCACCTGGGGGGTGTCGGCGGGGTCCTTGGGTCCGAACTGGTTCTGGCTCCGGACCGTTTTGTGCTGCTGGGAGCACACCGCAAATCCGCCACGCCAGACCGTGCACTTATTTGTTTGTATTTTTTCACATCACTATTATGTTTATTAAACTCTGTTATCCTTTGTACCATGCTCTGCTTATTTTATACTGGGTCCTTCAAACGCTGGTCGGTTCTCCGGGCTGCGTCCGACACATAACAGAGTCACTTTTGTGTGGATTAAAGTCACTAACTGGAACTCTTGTCTTGTTGTAGTCAAGAAGTGAGAATCGTCCTCCGTTCCGTTGTCTGCTGAGACAGAGCCCGGTAAGAATTAATAACTTCAAAACAAATTGCCGCTTTAAATAAAATGACAACTCTTTAAAACGTTGTATTACAGACAAGAAACTACAATCGACTAAAAGATTTTTTTTTCTTTCCAAAATGAGACGTCCTGCATTCTTTATGAATTAAACTGATGCTGACGTGAAGCACAGCGAGCTCAGACGTATGGAAAGACATTCATGCCAATAATGTCTGAAAGGAAATGCTTTTGACAAAAACTACAGATTTTGTTTATTCCTATTTATGTCCAGAGATCAAGGATCCACCAAGAAGAGTTTATTATGTCCAAAGTTTAAGGAGCCAGTGACCAATTTCGTATTTATTTATTTTATTCAATTTATTTTTCATGATTTTATTAATGTATTTCCATTAGTGACAGACAGTTCTTGTTTCTGTAAAAAATAATTAAATTTGACACATTCAGTTTGATAAAATTCAGCTTGACGCATGAATACTAGATCGCTATTGTTTGAAATTCAACTGTGGAGGAAATACTAATGATCCTGACTTTAATGTCATTGCGGCAACTCATAATTTATGGACAAAAACCCAGTTATGTGACACCGCTATACAGTTGTGTGTACTGTAATAAAACTGATTTTGGTGCGATTTGGAGGTTATAAGGATTTAGTGTTGATTTTATGGATTTTGTCACTTGGTTATAGAGGTGGACCTTCAAAGGGGTTGACATGTATGATAATAACAGACTCGGATAATAACCATAACTGTACACCGTCAGACACCAGTCACCAGGCAACTCACCTGTCCAAAAGCAGCATTGCAAAATCCTTGTGAGTTCGATCACCAGTCTTCTGTTGCTGCAGCTAGCGGTGAAACCCCCCATGTGACCTGTGATGTCACCCCGATGGTGTCCTGGCTTTCGAATTTTTGGCACGTGCCAATAATTCAGAATTTGTTTTGATACGGATGAATTTTAATCACGTTCAGACTTATAGTTTGGGAATCCTTTATATTCACACTAACGAACAAACTTACTTTGGTCCCCATCAAAATTCTAATAGTTGTCTCAGTTTCAGTATGCTTCCTGGCACTCTAGCTTTAACAGTTACAGGGATGCTGTTCTCTGTAATTTGTAAAAAAAAAAAAACAGTGATGCTGCATAAAACTTTTTAGTCAGATTTTGTATTTATTTGTTAGTGTTGGGTTTTTTATACTATTATTTTAAATCTGCCTTTCTTAATGTTATATTTCTGCTGTCAAGCACTTAGAGCTGCTTTTGTGCCTGAAAAGGGCTACATAAATAAAATATGCTTTGTGCCTCCTTGCTATTCAAACCCAGGGGCACACTGACAACAGCATTACAATTCTGAAACTAAAATCAATCTATGCTTTTCAGAACACTCATTTTTTAGGAATTATTCCAGTTTTTTGTTTGTTAGTTTTATGTTTTGTTTTTGTTTGGGGGTTTTTTCCTCAGTGTCCAAAAATTATTTCCTGTCAAAATGTTACAAACCCAAACTGGAAACACTTTGGGCAATATGTGAAATGCTAATTTAAAAAATAAATAAAATCCTTGCATTTACTTTGACTTCTGCTTCATTGCAGACAGTATGAACCCCAAAATATATCCTGTTTTTTGTGATCAGCTGAGTTTCATTTGTTAATATACAAATAATGAATGTATATGAGTTCAGTGGTGTGAATAGTTCATGAGGTGAAAGCTGAAACATACCATTCAGTGAGGCAAAGCAGAGTTGAATGGTATGTTCCAGCTTTCACCAAATTAAATATTTGTTCCATTGAAAGAGTGTAAAAACATTCATTATTTGTTTTATATAACGGCTAAAATAGATCCTTGTCATTTGATATTATATTAGTTTATAAACAAGAGAAAAGAAACATTTTGGTGTTCCACTGCTGCTAAAGTCCAACACAATCTTTAAATAGGAGTCCAAATTGTGACGTGTAGCTCTTCATGCCTACAGATGGCGGAGTGGATTTTGTGTGTGTGTGTGTGTGTGTGTGTGTGTGTGTGTGTGTGTGTGTGTGTGTGTGTGTGTGTGTGTGTGTGTGTGTGTGTGTGTGTGTGTGTGTGTGTGTGTGTGTGTGTGTGTGTGTGTGTGTGTGTGTGTTAGAAGAAATCATTGTCCGTCAGGAACACAAACTCCACCATGCAGACGTAATAAAAACGCTTTATTCATGGCCAATCTGTACAGGTCCCACTGGCATTTAGGAAGATTTGCGTATGAATTTGCGCACAAAATTGGTTCATATTCGCTAAACATCCGCAATATCCCTGAAACATGTGTATGTGTCTGACGGCACCTGCACACGTCCGCAATTATCCGCAGAGGCACGTTCTTCCGTTGCCAGGATTTTTGAGCTGCACAAAATTTTAGCTGCGGATGACATCCACCTTAGGGCCCCGTCCCACTGGCGTTTAGGAGGATTTACGTATGGATTGCACACAAAATTGGCTCATATTCGCTTAACATCCGCAGTATGCGTGAAACATGCTTATATGAGTTGGCCGACACCCGCACACGTCTGCAGTTATCCGCAGAGGCACGTTTTTCCGTTACAAGGATTTTTGAGCTGCACAAAATTTTGGCTGCGGATGACATCCGCCTTACATACTCCATACATACCCAATACATACACAAACATACTCAATCTATGCGCTGTATATTCGCTGTCATCTACTGATATACGCAATGATTTGCGGCTTGGCAGCGGACTGGGACAGTGTGTAAAATGGATATTTTGCGTACCCATCATGTGCACATCACGAAGTAAAATAAGTTGTAGCGACTGCATACAGATTGGCCATGAATAAAGAGTTTTTATTACGTCTGCTTTGCATCTGATTTGCGGCGGATACAAATCAGATGTGCTGTGTTCACAGCTGGACGCCGTTTTTTGTTCTACCGGCTGCCACGCGCTCTGCGCTGGATGCTGCCTATATAAAATAATTATTTTGTGGCGGAGTAATCATTTTATTCTGCAACTTGCCTGTTGAAAATAGCTCTAATCACCTCCTGAATCACAGAGGAAGCTTGCAGCTGGGCCATTTGCACACATGCATGCAACAGCTCCAGCTGCAGAAAGCATTTTGAGCTGTCTAAAAAGGTAATTATTTGACTTGATCAGGGAGACAGACACCCTCTCTACTTTTAAGATTAGGCTTAAAACTTTCCTTTTTGCTAAAGCTTATAGTTAGGGCTGGATCAGGTGACCCTGAACCATCCCTTAGTTATGCTGCTATAGACTTAGACTACTGGGGGGTTCCCATGATGCACTGAGTGTTTCTTTCTCTTTTTGCTCTGTATGCACCACTCTGCATTTAATCATTAGTGATTGATCTCTGCTCCCCTCCACAGCATGTCTTTTTCCTGGTTCTCTCCCTCAGCCCCAACCAGTCCCAGCAGAAGACTGCCCCTCCCTGAGCCTGGTTCTGCTGGAGGTTTCTTCCTGTTAAAAGGGAGTTTTTCCTTCCCACTGTCGCCAAGTGCTTGCTCACAGGGGGTCGTTTTGACTGTTGGGGTTTTTACGTAATTATTGTATGGCCTTGCCTTACAATATAAAGCGCCTTGGGCCAACTGTTTGTTGTGATTTGGCGCTATATAAATAAAATTGATTGATTGATTGATTGACTTGTTTACATTGTCAAGGCTTGATAAAACAGTTGCATGTTTTTTCCTTCTTGTCTGCAGCTGTTACAGTATTTAGTCCTATGTTTATAACAGATTTAACTTCTTGTTATAATCGTTCAGACGAGCTGTGCTCTGATGCGATCTGCTGACATCACCACTCGCCCTGTTCACTGCTTCTTCACTCCACTCAACTTGTCTGAGTCCAGCAATTGCTCCAGAGGCTCTATTGTTGGTGTGAATAGTGATGCCGACAGCCCTATTGTGCTTCATTTATGACCACAATGCAGATGCCATGCACGCGCAACATGTACGTGATGCATCATAATACACCCGTAATGCCATTTTTGTTGTTGGCGACAACAAACGCCCATAATTTATATACTCAATTCATGCGCAATTAATCCTCTCCCCAGTGGGAGAGGGCCCTTACATACTCCATAGATCGGGGTGGGCATCGAGGGCCGAGACACTGCAGGTTTTCCGTGCAACCAATCACCTCAGCAGGTGGGTTGCTGATGAGCTTCTGCTCTGAACATAAACACCTGGTTGTCAATTAAATCACCTGGTGAGGTGATTGGTTGCACGGAAAACCTACAGTGTCTCGGCCCTTTATGGCACATGATTGCCCACCCCTGCCATAGATACTCAATACATTCACAATACATACTCAATCTATGCGCTGCTTAGCCGCTGATATCCACAACTGACGAGGATTTGCGGCTTGGCAGCGGACCGGGACAGTGTGTAAATCGGATATATTGCGTGCCTATCATGTCCACATCACAAACTAATATAAGTTGTAGCAAATGCATACAGATTGGCCACGGATAAAATGTTTGTATTACATCTTCTTTGCAGCTGATTTGTGGACAATCTGTGAATGCATAACAAACACGTCACATAAACCCAAAGTACTATATGAAGCAGAAAGCGACATACCTGCCAGTCAGTGCCGGTCCAACTGTGGAAATCCACAAAGACGTAATAGCTGCTGCAATCCAACAACATACTGTAAATCCCCAGTTGCAGAGAAGTCAGCTGTGGATCTTGGGTCTCCTTCAGGAGTTTTATTTAATGCCAACAAAAGGAAGAGTTGCTGCTTAGTCCACAACTCACACTGAAGTCTCTGTTTTCTCTGACACTCTCAAAAAAAAAAAGAAACAAAACAAAAAAACACAGTCTCACCACCCCGAGCAGCTCCCCCCACTCCCCAAACTCATGAACAGTTGACCCTTGCATGACAACATGAACATCAACTCTGTGATCAACTTGTCTGAGTCCAGCAATTGCTCCAGAGGCTGTGGTGTTGGTGTGAATAGTGATGTCGAAAGGCCCGAGTGTGCTTCTTATATGACCACAATGCAGATGCCTTGCATGTGCAACACGTGTGCGATGCATTCATAATACTCCTGTAATACTGCAGTGATAATCGCAATGTGTCAGATCCGTTTCCTCACGACATGCATTATATAACTGTGATTGTTCATCATATATTCGCTATACATTATTAATATAGTCATAATTCATACTGGGACATTTGTCATTTTTGGTCAGTTTTGTTGCAGACAACAACTAACACCCGTAATTTGTATACTCAATTCATGCACAATTAATCCTCTCCCCAGTGGGACCGGGCCCTTAGGGAAAATGTATTCATGCAATACAATACAGAGTTGCAGTCACAAATGCCACTTAAAATTTTACTGTGCAAAAAAGAAATCAGATGTTAACCTTGTTCTGAAGTGGCATTGACGTATCTGGGCTTGGTATCTGAATTGGACCGTCAAACAGTGGAAATGGGTATTGTCAGTATTCCAGATCTTTTTGGAAGAAATGGACGCTGTGTGCTTTGGACCACAGACAAAAAAGGACCATCTAGAACATTATCAGTCAGACAAATAAATAAATAAATGATTTTCTAACGCCCCGTACTGCATTGCAGCAGCAATCGGCGGTGTGTCTGCTTTAAAGACAGATCTGCTTTTTACCAGTTGCATTGCATTGAGATAGAGACTTTTTTTGACATTTGCACTCACACGCAAGGTTTGGGTACAGTGGAATTGCAGAACTGTTGAGTAAATAAAGGAATAAAAGGTATAAAAGTATGAGGTATAACAGAATAAAAACATATAACATATTTAAAAAACTGTATAAAAAGGATACCCGGTGCACATGAAAAAAAATTACAATGTGCCAGGTTAATGGGAATTGTGAACAGTAATTATTGCACACTTGTATTCCAAAACTGGATTTTGCACAGATAATAAAGTGTATATTAGACATGTGCATCAAACAGATATTGTACCAATGATTATTTCAAGGAATGAAATAAAAGGAATAGAAAAAATATTGCACATCAGGTTTTAGTTGTGTGATAAATATTGCCCAGTGGATTTTGGTTGTGAACAGTCCATTACTCTGAGTTCAGGGATGGCATCAGTCTGACTGTGGCTGGAAAGAAACTTTTGTGGAATCAAGTCCTGTGTGTAATGATGCTGTCAACTATACTTTGTCTCGGGCTGTAGCTGTGTGTTTGTGGGGAAAGTGGGCAGAGTGGTGAGGGTCCATGATAATGTGCAGTGCCCTCTTTTTGCATCGTTGTGTGTAAATTGAATCCATTGAGGGAAGTTCAGTCCTGATGATTTTTTCAGCTTTTTATGACTCTGGAGAGCCGTCCTCTCTGCCTGAGTGGTGTTGGCGTACCACACTGACATGCCAGTGGTGAGGTTACTCTCCACCAGGCTTGTGTGAGAGGGCGGCAGCTCATCACGGCCGCCCTGAGCAGTCTGATGAAGTGCACCTGCTTCTGAGCTTTTTGCAGACCAGCTCAGATCAGATGACACATGAAGGCCAAGGAGCTGATGCCCCTGATGGGAATGGGGTGCAGTTGAGGGTCTTTCTTACTGAAGTCAATGATGATTTCTGCTGTCTTTCCTACATTGAAGGCCCCGTCACACTTAGCATGAATGAGCAGGAATCAAGCTGAATCAGCCAGAATGGGAAAACAAGCCAAACTTCGAGGCACAGTCAAGAAGGACAGACATTCGGACAGCTGTGTTCGAATGCCATACGTGTGCGCGTTCTGATTGCCACCTGACATCTGAAGGTCTAGGAGGCAAACACAGGGAGAGGAGGGGAGAGCAGCACTGTCATCTGCCCTACCTCCAAGACCTGCCATGTCACTCTACTGGACCCAGAATGTCATCCAACGTTTGGACTGTAATCATGTAATGCGGGTTGCCCTGATGTCCACATCACTGTGGTGCATGAAAGATCAGTTTATAACAGTCACCAGATCACCTCCATGCGCAGCGATCATCACCAGTCCATGCACCTGTTATAACAAGCAGTCTGTGATGTGGTCTGACATGTAACGTGTCGACGCCCCGCATGTGTCCAATCACTGTTGTTCTGCAACCCTTAATATGTGTTGTGTGATATGTGATAAATCTGTCATTCACCTGCCCCTCTCCCTCACTCTCCCACTCACTGCCTGTCAGCATGACACGTCCCCTCCGGATGGACATTTCCTTCCCACATAAAAGGAACCCTCTCAACTGTGTGATCAGTTTAGGAGCTCCCCCAAAGGACAGTGCTGCGGTTGGGCCTCACAGCTCTATGGGGCTGTGCGTGATCTGACTGCACAGCTGCACAGGGCTGCACACGATCGAACTCCAAAGTCGCACAGGGCTTCGCTAAATTGGAATCCACAGCTGCACAAGACTGCTTGCAATCGAACTCCAAAGCTGCACACGGCTGCACACGGTCAAAGTCCACTGCTGCACAGAGCTGCATGTGATCGAACTCCACAGCTGCACATGCCTGTGCATGATCGAACCCCACAGCTGCACAGGTCTGTATGGAACTGGACTCCACAGCTGCACAGGGCTGCTGAGAACTGGACTCCACAGCTGCACAGGGCTGCTGGGAACTGGACTACACAGCTGCACAGGGTTGCATGGAACTGCACTCCACAGCTGCACAGGGCTGCGTGGAACTGGACTCCACAGCTGCACAGGGCTGCGTGGAACTGGACTACACAGCTGCACAGGGCTGTGTGGAACTGGACTACACAGCTGCACAGGGCTGCGTGGAACTGGACTACACAGCTGCACAGGGCTGCGTGGAACTGGACTCCACAGCTGCACAGGGCTGCTGGGAACTGGACTCCACAGCTGCACAGGGCTGCTGGGAACTGGACTACACAGCTGCACAAGGCTGCATGGAACTGGACTCCACAGCTGCACAGGGCTGCTGAGAACTGGACTCCACAGCTGCACAGGGCTGCTGGGAACTGGACTACACAGCTGCACAGGGCTGCATGGAACTGGACTCCACTGCTGCACAGGGCTGCATGGAACTGGACTCTGCTGCACAGGGCTGCTGGGAACTAGACTTCAATGCTGCACAGGGCTGCATGGAACTGGACTCCACTGCTGTACAGGGCTGCATGGAACTAGACTCCACAGCTGTACAGGGCTGCACATGGTCGAACTGCACTGCTGAGCAGGGCTGCGTGCGATCAAACTCCACAGCTGCAGAGGGTTGTGCATGATCGAACTCCACAGCTGCACAGGGTTGTGCACGATCGAATTCCACAGCTGCACTGGGCTGCACACAATCGAACTCCACAAGGCTGCATGTGATCAAACTCCACAGCTGCACAGGGCTGCGCACGATTGGACGTCACAACCCCACAGGGCTGCAGTGCGGTCCACTGTCTGGCTGGAGAGGTGGGCGTGATCTCCTTCTCGTGTGCTGTTCTGTGAGGGTGCGCATGTCCAGGATGCCACAAACACTACCATGAGATATGCACAGCACGTAGCATACAGAACACATTACCAGAGGCAGGGTGGGTCAGCCTGACTCAGTCTGGGCAAGTCCTTGCTGGTGCTGTCCGGCAGCTCCGTGCCACATTTGGCACATGCCGGCAGGATTCGATGTGCCTGACCATGGTGAATTTCTCTTGAACACGGTCACACTGTTTCAAATGCTGGATTGACGCTGTCAGAACATTTACAACTCAGTCAGATTGTGGTCAGACTGCACATTGACTGCCGATCAATAGTTTTAGAGTGCACCACGAATGTTTTGAACATGGGCAAAACAATCGGGTCGGTCGCACAACAGTGCCCGACTGTTTAGACTGCTCTGAGAATGCTGTCTGATGTTTCTGAATGCATCTCAACACTTCCAGAATGTTGGTTGAATTTTCATTCATTCGGGCTCATTCAGCCTCTAGTGTGACAGGGGTATGATGATGGGGTTGTTTTCTTCTCCATAGGCTAGTGTGCTGTCGACCACTGCCCTGTACCCAGTCTCGTCCCCACCCTTGATGAGGCCCAGCATATTTGATGATGACTGTGTTGTCCATGTTGGATACACAGTCGTGGGTGTACAGGGGAAGAGTTTGGGGCTGAGGCAGCAGTCCTGATGTGATCCAGTGCTGATTGTGAGCTCAGTGGAGACCGTTCCTCCCATCCGTACAACCTGTGGTCTGTCTGTAAGGAAATCAAGAACAGTTATCAGCAACAAGTCCAAAAGCCACAGTCTGTCAGGGTATGGGGTTGTATCACTTCCCTCTGCAAAAGTAATTTACATTTCTGTTATGAAGTATTAACGCAGATAAATGTTGTGTATGTATGTTTGTGTATGTATTGAGTATGTATGGAGTATGTAAGGCGGATGTCATCCACAGCCAAAATTTTGTGCAGCTCAAAAATCCTGGAAACGGAAAACCATGCCTCTGCGGATAATTACGGACGTGTGTAGATGCCGGCCGACTCATACAAGCATGTTTCACGCATATTGCGGATGTTAAGCGAATATGAGCCAATTTTGTGCGCAATCCATACGCAAATCCTCCTAAACACCACTGGGACCGGGCCCGTCGCAGCGAATTAATCATTTTATGCTGCAAATTGGCTCTCATCACCTCCTGAATCACAAAGGGAGCCGCAGCTGGAGCTGTTCGAGCATGCGCCCAACAAGCTGCAGAAAGCATTCTGAGCAGCCTAAAAAGATAATCATTTGACTTGGGGACATTGTCAAGGCGTGATAATACAGTCGTGTGATTTTCACTCTCTTGTGTGCAGCTGTCACAGTAGTGTGTTTTATGTTATAACAGATTTAACCTCTTGTTATAATCGTTCAGACGAGCTGCGCTCTGATGCGATCCGCTGATGTCACCACTCTCTCTGTTCACTGTTTGTTTACTCCACCTGACGAGCTGCACGTCGTGTTGGAGATCAGATCGTGCCACACAGCACGACATTTGTGCGTGAAAGATCCTTTGAACATGTCTATATTCTCTGTGCTCAATAACATGAGTATGATATGGAACGACCAAGCATGGATGTATACTGCAGTCATTGAGGGAACGGATCGGACACAGAAGTATAATGACCGTATTGGGAATGCAATGTGCACATGATGTGGGCACAGCGGTTGGAATGCGCATGCGCGGCATCTGCATCGCGGCCATAAAGGAAGTGCAGCGAGCCGTCTGGGATCCGTATTCACAGGTACACACCACAGAGTGAAGATGTCGACCCAAATGAAGCGCGGAAGGAGGAAGCAGAAGGCCGCAACAGCTGCGGAGGAGCGCACCCCATCTCCCACTCCACCACCTCCAGCAGCAGCCATGCCCGGGCCCCCACCCCGCCACCTGACACCATCGAAGAGGTCCTGGCAGATGTTCCTGGTTGATCAGACACACACAGAGAGAGAGAGAGAGAGAGCATGCGCACGAGAGAGAGTGAGCGAGCGAGCGACCGACTTGCTGTTTCTGTTGTGTTTCTGGATTTCTGAGTTGAGGTTCCCTGTTCTGAGCACACAGGCACTGTGGGCTGTGTGATCATGTTTCAGCTGATTCCTCTGGATGCAGCACTCAGTTTTTGTTTGTGTACAGAAGCAGTGTTGCACAGACTTGCATGCAGTAACGCTGTGCTGCGCAGACCTGCTTACAACTGTGTCCAGCGTGCTACGCCGAATAATATTAAACATGTTTAATTTAGTCCGTTCTACGTGTGTAGCCCTCAACATACTGCTGCATAGGGAGAAATAAACTTGACGTAGAGCTGCTCAACTCAGCGTAGACAATACGGCACAATGAGCACAATAGGCCAATGTGAAAGGCGCTTAATCCAGTTTCACATGCTATTCATATTAATGTGTCGTCACTCACAGTACATTGTGTGTATAATGCAGCACCATTGACCTGTAATTACTCTGTGCATACCTACAGCTGCCACATGACGCGGAACCTCATGCTGCTGCATCTACATCTACATCTGAGGCTGGGTCAGAGACTGAGAATCCCCTGACTGACGCAGCCGACCAGGACGAGGAGGTGGACATTGAAGGCCTGCTCTCCAATATCGAGAGGACAGCTGCACAGGCTTCAAAGGGTACATGCCACAGCAGAGATGGCAGCAGGTGGTCGACAAAAAGGAGGTGGCAGGATGCTGAGGAGGAGGACTGCCTGAGGGAGATCCGGGACAGCATGAAGGCCAACACCCAGCTGCTGTCCCAGCTTCTTGGCGGGAAGTCCTCCTCACCCATGGATCATTTCATCAGCTATGTGTTGGACACGCTAAGAGGACTCCCTGAGCTGCAGTATGACGCCATGGTACGTAAGATCACCACCCTGCCACTAGATCCCAACACCACTGTCACCTCTTCAATCACCGAGCTGCCCTCCATTCACTTTGCAACACCCAGGCCGGGGTAGTCCCTGTGTGCACCACCTGAGGGCCTGTACAAGCCATACCAGCGGCCACAGCCACCTGCCTTTCCCCCGTATCAGCCGTCACAGCAGTTCCAGCAGCCACAGCCACCTGCCTTCCCCCAATACCTGCCACCACAGCGTCTCTAGCAGCCACAGCCACCTGCCTTCCCCCAGTACCTGCCAGGTACCAGCGGTGTCACTGACCGGCCAAGACCCCCAGCAGACACTGTGCCACATGTGCTGGGGTCCACACATGACATCCTGGCTAGCTCCCTCAACCTGTCACTCAGTGGGTGGGGGGATGTCAGTCCGGCGGGCATGAGGGCCTTCCACACACTACCTGCTCCACTGCCGTCCACACCTGCAACTCCACTGCCACAGGGTGACACCACTCCGTGAATGTGTGAATGAGATTGTGCTATGAACAGGTCCCGTGTGTATGTGATGCTTGTGGTAATGCCTGTACCATAACCCCAATGCATACAATAAAAGATGGAGCTTGTGTAACCCTGATGTCAGTGTCCCTTCCTTGTGACCACCTAAGTAGACATATGTTGATGCAGGCCCCTGAAATGTGTCTATGGTGTAACAGTGATGCACACCTCACATGCTAATGTCACATGGTCCATAAGCACATATATATTACAAAGGACGGATTGTGAGTGATAATATACTTTTATGTGATGTGGTGATCAATAATGGAGATGACATCCAACATAACAACATGCCAATGAATACATGAGGGCAGTGGTGCACTGTACTGGTGTGTCTTCACGGTGTGGGGGTCTGTCCTCACACCAGGTCCGCCATCCTATCTTGCCAGGCTACGGCACCAGCAAGTGAATTGCACCATTGATCAGGTTGCGCTCCATCTTGCCTGCTTTGGAGGCCCTGTTGGGTGCCTGGACATCCACAGTGTCAGCAAGGTTCTGGCCCCTCCTCCACTCCCCTGGCTCCATCTGCCCATCTTGCAGCTGATGATCCAACAGCCTATTCTGCAGGACTGGGTAGCGGGTGCGCATGAGGTTGTGGAGCAGGATACATGCCCTCACAATGAGCCTGACTGTGTCCACATGGTGCTGCATGGTGGTGAGCAGTACCTGAAATCTATTGGCCATGATCCCAAATGGATTCTCCACCATCCTTTGTGCCCTTGACAACCTGTAGTTGAAGATGCGCTCCTCCCTACTCAGGTTCCTGGCGCTGTATGGCTTCATCAGGCATGTCCTCAGGGAGAAGGCATCATCACCCACAATGAAGTAGGGCACGTCCTGTGTGTCATTGGGCAGGGGGTCTGGACATGGCCAATCACTGATGTTGCCGTCCTCTAAACCTTGTCTCAGCTCACTGTGGTTGTATATCTGGACATCCGATGCAGCGCCATTACCTGTCGCATCCGCCCAGAGGAACCTGTAGTCTGAGCTGACCAGGCCAAGCAGTATGATGCTGAAGTAGCCCTTGTAGTACTTGGAGCCTGTGTTGGGGGGTGCTTTGCATGCCACATGTTTTCCATCAATGGCACCGATGATGTGTGGGAAATTCCACCACTGCAGCCACTCATCAGCAATGTGCCACCATCCTGCTTCCGTGGTGGGGCAGGTCATCAGCTTGTCCAGGTACTCCTCCACTTTGGCCTCACATACCTCCCTGACCACCTTGCTGAGTGTGTTGTGCAGCACCCTCCAGGCATACTGCATGTACCTGTACCTTGTACCTGAGGCCAGGTGGCTCATGGTTGCTGCCACCTTGAGAACTGGCTCCAGGTTGGGTCTGACGTTGGTCCTCTGTCTGGTCAGTCTGGGGGTGAGCCAGTTCACCACTTCATCATACATGTCTGGGGCATCCTCATGAAACTGTGGAAGGCACGTGCATCCTCGTTGTGCAGCTCCACCATCAGCCTTTTATACATGTCCAGGTCCGGTCTCCTAACGATCCATGGCCTCACCCACAGACCTCTTTGTGTTGTTCTGCGCCTTCTCCTCCGCCTCTGGAGCACATGCATGACCTGGGCAAGTTGGAGTGTATGCTGTTGGATGACAGCGCCTATCACTCCACGTCTTCAGGTATCCATAGCTAGGTATCCACAGCTGGACTGGTGATGACCGGCATTTATGTGTTTGTAATGCATCCACGTATGGTCGCTTGTCAGATGCAAAGCAGATGTGATGCACACGCTTTATGCGTGGCCACTCTGTCTGCATGCGCGACGCCCCATTTGCGACCGTGATGTGTCCGTGATAGGCACGCTTTATATCCATTTACCACACTGTCCCGGTCCGCCGCCGAACCGCACCACCCCATCAGTTGCGGAGATCAGCGGATGATAGCGGATATGTGGAGCGTAGATTGAGTGTGTGTTGTGTATGTATTGCGGGTGTAATGCGGATGTCAGCCACATCCACATGTTTGAGCAGCTCAAAAATCCTGGCTGCGGACATACGTGCCTCTGTGGATGCTCGCGGACATGTGCGGATGTCGCCCAACTCATATATGCATGTTTCACGGATGTTTCACGGATGTTGCGCATTTCATGCGCACATCTTCATTGCCGCCAGTGGGACCAGGCCTTTCACAATCAACTTGTCCAGGTCCAGCAATTACTCCAGAGGCTGTGGTGTTGGTGTGAATAGTGATGCCGAAAGGTGTGAGTGCGCTTCTTTTATGGCCGCAACGCAGATGCCGTGCATGCGCAACGCGTCTGTGACACGTCTGTAATACCTCCATGATAATCGCAATGCATCCGATCCGTTTCCTCAATACATGCGTTTTACATCCGTGATTGTTCGTCTTATATTCGCTGTACATTATTACAGTATCATCTGTCATTTTTGGCCACTTTTGTTGCGGATGACAATGAATGCCCAACATTTGTATACTCAATTCATGTGCAATTAATCCTCTCCCCAGTGGGACCGAGCCTTTACATTCAGCTCGTCTGAGCTTTGGTTATTGATCCCTTCAGATATCATCAACGTTTGTGCAAGACATCAGACTTCGGGAGTTGGTCAAATGGAACACTGACATTCCAGAAACTACGCAAATGATAAAGAACCATCAAAGACAGACAGCAAAACAGAATATGGACAAATTGAGGTTGTTGTCAGGATTCATTCACATTTTTCAACAATTTAAAAATTTTGAAGAAGTGCCAGCTGCAGGAACGAAAATGGATGATGGTTAAATGTTGCCTCCAAAAGTCAATGTCCAGATTTCTTGTTTCATTTGGTCTTCGGTGTCCTTTGTTAGTGCCTTGTGACTGGGGCTTTAGCTGGGCTAGGTAGGGTGACTGTGCCATGCAAATTCAAAGCACCATGCACTTCAGTTTTCTTGGAACCCTTTGCTGAATAGACACTGCCATCTAGTAGGCTCAGAAAAAAACACCAAATGCTCCATGCTGACTTGTTTTGGCATCAATAACTCCATCACTATGCAAGTGATACTCCTCATTGGAGTCTTCTGAAAACACCATTCATGTTCTTGTTAGGAGGCAAGCGTGTATACGTTTTTCTGTGTATGGCACATAATTCAGTAATAATAACAAATATTACTTATTTTGTTATCTACTCATTTTATCTTTTCTTGTGAAAGAGAACACACCAGAGTTTACATTATATAATTTCCAGAGAGTAATGCCTGATTTGTATTTCTGTAAGACGTGTCCTCCATTTAAACATGTTCTGTGTTTTCCTAGGGGTCTACACCTTCGGCCTCTTCACTGTTGACATCTTTGTCAATGCAGGTCAGGTAGTGACAGGAAACTTGGCGCCATACTTCCTCACAGTCTGTAAGCCAAATTACACAGCGCTAGGTTGCCAGCAGGCGCTGCGCTACATCAGCCACCAGGAGGCCTGCACAGGGAACCAAGACGATGTCCTGCGTGCACGCAAAACCTTCCCATCCAAGGAGGCTGCACTCAGTGTCTACGCTGCACTCTATCTAGCAGTGAGTCATTTTGCTCTCTTCTTTCAGATGTTAATGCTTTGTGTGAGAATAATGTTCTTAATCAGGATGTCTCTCACTGAGATTTAGTAGACACAGAACAGAAACCATCCTTATTTTTTGTTTCATGTATATGTGATTTAATAATTTTAAAACCTGATGACTTATTTAAATAATAAACATAAATAAGTCAAATACAAATCACCAACACACCAATGCCCATTCTACATATAAAGTGGAACTGCTTCATGAAGGCCATCCAGTGTGAAATGTGTGCCAAATCAAAATGGAGATCTGTATGGGATCTGCTGTGGCAATCCCAAGCAAAAAAGGTGAGGCAAAGAAATTAATTTTATGTAAAGATACTAAAATATATAAAAGATCGAGTGTGTGGATTTTCTATATCATTGTACATAAAATTTCATTCGGCCTCCATCAGTCAGTAATGAATATGAATGATGTACCCTCATGTTGTGACCCTTTAATACCTTTGGGACAGTGTTGGCTGTGGCTGCAATCTCTGCCACAGCTGTTTCAGGTATGGCTGGGCTGTCTCCATGGGGTTTGGCCAAAGAGGTCCGTGAAATGCACGTTTAATTTTTTTCACAAACTGTTAGTGTAGAGCACGGATGCAGTGCTCCACACGTCTACACAACACTTCGCTACTGTATGTAAATCTACACAACACTGCGGTACTGTACACCAAGCCTACACAACCATATACCAGGCTGAAAAATCCTTTTAGGTTTTTTATCAGTACATACCTGCATTGATAGATTTTCTTCATTGCCAGCAAGGGGACATATCCACGTCTACTCCTATGGACAGATTGTGCGCGCCATCGCAGCTGCAGCTCTGCAGCTTTCTTTCACCTCTAATTTCTCTCAAGATTGTGGCACACTAAATATAGTCCATTAACTGCTGCTCATGGACCGATCCAGTGAGAGAACATGTCTAAGTCTGCTTAATTCTCATGGACGGATCATGCGCACAACAGCTGGCTGCAGCTCCATGGTGCTTTCACTTTCTTCTCTCACTATTGTGGCACATTAAATAAAGTCCATTAAGTCCTGGATATCGTGTATTCTGACTTTTTCCAGTGTATCAAATCCATCTGCATGTCCAGGCAGATGGATTTGATACATTTGATATATCATGGAGCCAAGCTTCTCCCTCCTGCGGGCAAGGGTTTTTTTTCCTCTCTCGCTGTGCCAACTTAAGCAGCCATGCCTGCATACTAGAAATGCAGCACAATGCAACTCTATGCAAGCCCGTGTGAAAGGAGCTTAAAGCCCGGAGCTTCTCTTCTCCTGCCCTAAGATGTCTTTGGAGCATATTGCGCCATCTGTTGCAATGAGTTTCTGCATCCTCACCAGCTCTCTGCATTGATGCTCAGAACTGTCATGTTGCACTTGCACACATCTTTGTAGTGCAGTTGCAGGTCACTGATGGATCTCTTGCCAGAGGCTAGTGCACTGTTCAAGATGTCCTTTGGAATACAGCCGTCTTCCATCAGATGCACATGGCCAAGCCAGCGTAGCCTATGCTGTGTGAGCAGTGTGTGCTAAGACCTGGGCAGTGGGCACTTTGTTGCTCCACTTCATGACAAGAATGCGGCGTAGGCAGCAGGTGCGATGCAAGTCGTAAGTCAGCCCAGGATTGTTGTGGCCTTGTCAATGTGCATGTTGATCTAAACATTGAGGGACAGATTGTCACTAATGGTGGATCTAAGCTAAGTGAGCTGATGGGCTACATCAAGTATGTAGTTGTTGATCGAGATGATAGGTGGAGTGTCAACATCTTGACTTAGCATGTTTGATTTTGGGGCTCCAGGAGGGTATTTTTGCTGTTCTTGATGAGATCTTGGGGAGGTCATGCCTACCAGGGGCTTTGACGCAGGCCAAGCTGTCAATAGCCTTGTCTAGTTCTTCTAATGTTGGTTCAGCATCTAACTCCTCCATGACAGATATCAAGGGCTAATGGAACACTAATGTTCTCTCTGGATTATAGCTCTGAGTAGTGTTCAGCAAGGGTGGCATGCTTTGCTTCAATGACGGGAGTCATCACGCTAGATTTTGCTTCAAACCTGTTGTTGTTCTTGGTCGTCTTCCTCTTAAAGGTAGCAAAGGCAGTTTTTTTAATGATCCCCTGGAGGAGGTCCCATTTCTTAGTGGCAGAGTTGTACAATTGGTCAGCAGGCAGGGCATCTTCGAGGACCTTGGCAAATTCTGCATCTTGTTTGTGTCACTGGAGGGCTTCCCTTCTTGTTTGGAGTTTTTGGTTTGTAGGCTGATCTTGCAACACACTGCTGAGTCGTCATTGTTGCAATCCACACTGTGGTATGTGTGAGTGAGAAGCACAAACTTAAGACTCAGACTCACTTTTATTGTCACTCGACCCGTACAGGCAGAATGAAATGCAGTTTCTCCAGGTCTTGGTGTAGTTAACTGGGACAGTTTTTTTAACCTAACCTATTGTATAAACTTTTGCAATATAGACTTTTGCAATGTACAATATGCGCACCCCTGTGGCCACAGAATATATATACAAGGCACAGGGTCAGCAGCAGCAGCAGCATTAGAGTATTAAGAAGGTGACAGTGTGCATCTAGTGCAGTGTTCACATTGGTGGTGGATGTTGAACTGTTCAACAGTCTGATAGTATTCGGGTAGAAGCTGTTTTTCAGTTTGGATGTTTTTGCCCAGATGCTGTACAGCCTCCTTTCAGAGGGAAGGGGTGTGAACAGACTGTGCGCAGGGTGGGTGGAGTCTCGGAGGACGCAGGTGGCTTTGTCACTACATCTGGAGATGTAGATTTCCCCAATGGGTGGTAAGCTGCATCCGATGGTCCTCTTCTGCAGACTTCACCACCCGCTGCAACGCTTTTTCTCCACCACCGTGCAGCCACCATACCACACAGGGAGGCAGCAGGACAGGACACTCTCCACTACACAGCTGTAGAAGGCCCTGAAGATGTCTGTGTTCAGTCCTGCCCTTCCCAATTTCCTCAAAAAATAGAGACTTTGGTGGGCTTTCTTGACAGCCGTGGTGTTGGTGTGCCAGGTGAGAGTGTTGGAGAGGTGGACTCCAAGATACCTGATGGAGGAGACGATCTCCAACACAGGTCCGTTGATGTAGAGGGGGGAGGGGATGGTGGGAGCTGACCTGCGGAAGTCAACAACTATCTCCTTGGTCTTCTGGGTGTTGAGGATGAGGTTTTTGTCTCCGCACCACCGTGTCAGGTTCTCCACTTCTCGCCTGTACACTGTCTCATCCCCTTGGCTAATGAGCCCGATCACTGCTGTATTGTCTGCAAACTTAACAACAAGATTATTCTCATGGTGGGCTCTGCAGCCGAAGGTCATCAATGTGTACAGTAATGGACTGAGCACACAACCCTGGGGTGAGCCATTGTTCAGGATGATGATGGAGGATGAGGTAGTGTTGATCCTGACAGTCTGTGGCCTCCCAGTCAGGAAGTCCAGGATCCAGTTGCACAGTGCTGAGGGGCCTCCTAATTCAGCCAGCTTGGAAACCAGTTTTTGCGGGATGATGGTGTTGAACGCAGAAGTGAAGTCCAGGAACAGCAGCCTCACATAGGAGTCCTTGTTCTCTGTGTGGGAGAGGGCCTGATGCACCACGGTGGAGATGGCATCAGCTGTGGACCGGTTTTGCCTGTACGTGTACTGGTACTCATCTACAGTCACATCGATGGTCTGCTTCAGGCGCCTCATCACCAGCCTCTCAAAGCACTTTGTGGTGATGGGGGTGAGTGCAACTGGCCTGTAGTTGTTGAGGCAGGATGTTGCAGAGGCACAGGGATTATCCTTGATGTCTTGAGGCATGGCGGAACTCTGGTTTGGGACAGAGAGGTGTTGAATATATCCGCCAGAACCTCAGACAGCTGGTGTGCACTGTCTTTTAGGACCCTCCCTGGTATTCTGTCAGGGCCCGGGGCCTTTCGGGAGTTGATCCTCTGAAGTAGGAGATGGTCATGCAGAGGCCGTGATAGGAGTAAAAGGTCTAGCAGGTATTGTCCGTTGTTCTTACCATTTACAAAATGTCCAAGGCAAGAAGGCCAATCAGCACCCACTCTTGCATTTAAAGTCAACCAAGAAGGACAAGGTGTTCTTTGCTGGGTACATTTCTTGATGAGAATGAGGCTGAGGCTGGTACAAAACACATCCTTTGCTTCTGCTGTGGAAGTGGTGTGGTGTAGTTCAACCATTTTCAACAAGGAGATCCTTATTGCAAATTCCACTCCATGCTCTCTGTTCTCCTCTGCAATTTCCTTGCTAGAAGGGTTAGTCTTTCTCAGTGAGGGCTCCTGAGTCCTGGTTCCTAAGGCTGTCAAATCCAAGGGTGGCTTGGTCTGAGGCCGAGTGTGAACTGACTGAGATGAGAATCAGCACCTCCATAATAAACCTGTAATAAATTGCACTTTTATCCAATGATCAAGATGGAAAAACACAGTTTAAGTTTTGTAACCACTTTTCAAAGTTTGAATACATCTATATAAGTGTAAAATGCATTAATTTGATATCATCAAGCAAATCCACTTAGTGACATGACCATTTCAGAATGATTTTCACCATCCTCAATACTTAATGTCAAACCTATAGCAGCAGCAAGGGTCAAAATACATGTAGACAGCTACAATATATATATATATATACGATATAATGCGGAAAACTGCCAAAAGGATATAATAAATCAGTCAATCAATATTATACTGCCTTAGCATATGGTATTAACTATACTAGCTTTCTATACAGTTTTTTACACAGTGCCCTGTCTGGTGAATGTTCTTTTCCCCGTAATGCAGCTGAAGACATTCTTACTCTTCATCTGACAATAGGCAGCTTTCTTCATCAGAGGATGAAATCTCAAAGTTTTCATCAGAGTCTTCTTCAGGAAGGTCACCTTCTGCTGGAATCAATGATTCTGGTAGTTCAGGACCTTCAAACCAAATGACTTCATAATGTCCGTCCTTCAGGTCCCATGCATCATCTGGTGAAGGATGCTGCATTATATTTGTTGCAGTAGCAGTGGCCCACATCCTTGCTACAAACGATGCTCGCTTAATATGTTGAGATAACTCAGATTCACAAGGAGGAAGCATAATACCATCTATGCCCTTCAACTTTTCTAAAGCATTCTTGCACCTTGCCTTTGGTCCATAGGCCTTCTTGAACACCTTGTAACGATACCCATTTAAACCGTCAGTTGACATCTAAAACATTCCATACATGTGGTGCTTTTCATGAAATGGTATTGCTCATTATTTAATATCTGTGTGCTTAAAAATTGAGAATGCAGCGTAATTTACTGTAACAGGACCATGTGGTACATGATGGTACTAAGGGTCCAACAAAATAAACATAAAAGAATAAGCAGTCCTCTTGTCTTCACAAATATTCACTTCTACTTTTACTTACCAAATCAAATACCTTACAGATTCAATAAAGGACAAGTGTTTAATGAACTTACCTCTTGTTTATATTCAAACAAAACAGTCATTTTGGAAATAAGAACATTGGGTCAATTATTTTCTGTTTTACTTTAAAACAAATCAAGATATACTTAGAGATACATAGAGCAGTTCGAGGACAATAACCCCCCCACCCCCTCCCGGGTCATTGCCCCTAACAGAGTGAACTTCACCAACAATTCCCCCTGGACTGGGTGATTGCCCCAATACAAATGACTGCTAGCCCGAACCCTTATCCGAGGGGGATTACCAACTTGCTGGGGGGGGGAGCAGTTGGCCAGTGGACAATTGTCATGGTGTTGGGAGGTGGGGAAACTTTTCCTGGTACTATGGATAGTGTGCAATGGAAATTTGATAGAAATCGTACATGATGTCATTAATTCACCTGACACTAATTTCTATATATGGAGGAAATGAGAAATTTTGCATCCAGTGTATCCAGTGTTGGAATGTGTCAATAAGATTTTGACATGAAAGCCTATAGTATATCTTAGCCACCATACATGCAGTGAACAGATCATTCATATATTTGAAAAAAACAAAAAACAAAATCTTACCTGTACTTGTTATTGTCATTTCCAGGGTAATATTCTGTTTCTTCAATGAATTAGTTTCACTTTTATGAGGCCGTTTACATGAGGTACATGTATTTGTCTACCTTTCTAAAATTTGATCCTCCTCCATAGAATCCACAGGCCTGCCCACATGGTCTGACTCCCGGTAAGCATCTGTGTAGCATGTCCTGCATCCCACGAGGTGTATACCTGGTATCTTGATGTGATTACATAATCGTAGCCTACATTCTAAAGACATCTCATAATGAAAGGGATATGAGATGGCATTGGAATGAAGTCTGCACCTCCCATGTTAAATAAACCCATTTTGGGGGGTCATTTGGGCCCCTAGCCACACCCACCACTTGCAAAACTTAAGAATCACATTTCCTGGCACAGTTTAGCCTAATAAGCATTTTTGATACTACAGATCTTACGCACCTTTCATGTTGAATAAAAGACACCTAGCTCCTGGACTATTACTAGCAAGACTGTGACCACAAGTGAGCATGGGCTGTCATATGATATGGTCATGAACCTGATCCAGCCATCCTCGCTTGGTACTGGGTACCACATTCGCATGGACAATTTTTACATGAGTCCTAAACTGTTCATGGACCTGGCTAATGTGAAGTTTGGGGCATGAGGCACATACAGGGAAAACAGACGAGGATGCACCAGAGGGACGGCAAATGCTCTCACAAAAAAAAAAAAAAATCTGAAAGAGGATCTATAAGATGGATAAGAGAGGGGCCTCTGGTGTTCGTAAAGTGGATGGACACACGGGAGGTGTCTGTGTGCTCCACTATCCATCATGCATTTTTGGGTGAGACAGTGCAGAGAAGGGTGAAGGATGCGATGGATAGTGAAAGACATTCGCTGTCCTACCCCCCGTGTTGGCTTATAATAAAAACATGGGTGGAGTCGACCTATCTGACCAGCTCATCCAGTACTACTCCTCCCATCGGAAAACTGCACGCTGGTACAGGATAGTGTTGCTGCACTTCCTTGACATTACAACCACAAATGCATTCATCTTGCATCATGAGATCAGCAGTGTCAAGCAAGTGCAGCCCATGACACACAAGGACTTTTTATTGGAGCTGGAGTGTCAACTGTATGGCACAGACAAAACAGTGTCCCACAGAACAGGAGCCAGAACCATATTCCTGTGCCAATTGTGACCATCGCAGATCCTCGCCAAAAAGTCACAAACGGCAGATTGAGGTGCCAACGGAGCCTTCAGGTGGACAACAAGAGGAGTGACACACCGTGGAAGTGTCAGGCCTGTGATGTGCCCCTCTGTGATTGTTTTCTAAATAGTTTAGCATTAGCATTTCCTGCACTATATGTTTTTGAAATGTACAATTTATATTTACATTCTAAATCTTATTGTGATATCTGTTGTGAAAGTGTCGTGACACGGACCCACAACAGGGGGTGTTAAAGAACGGACAATGGATAAGCCAAAAGTAACAATTTAATGTTGTGAATCGCACAACGACGTACAGACTATAACAATATGGTGGACTGTCAATCATACACCAGGTGACATGTGGGCAGGCTCGACGATAGAAGACGCCTGGCGAGAGAAGAGCCGGATCCCCACACAGCTTCCACCACCAACGGAGCTGAAGAACACCGGAGCCGCCAAGCCCTGCGCCCCAGGTGGCCGCTGTCTTCAGCAGTCAGACCCGGTACTGCTGGCAGAAAACAGAGACAGTCCTGATGAGTGTGAGTTCGCACACTCAGTAATCCCACAGTCAGTGTTTAGTTAGGAGGGAGCACCTCCACCTCCAATCACACACTCGTGTAGCTCCTGTTTCACCACTTATCTGGTTTGGGGTGTGAGGCGAAGCCGTCGCTGATCACACCAAACGCCAGTCCCACAGATAAGGACACACCAGGAAAACGGCTGCAAAGAAGTTCAGATTAATACTCAATGTTTTGAGTCAGCAGAGAAAATTACCTGAATGGTAGCTGATTTCTCGGCGGGGAGGTGGAGTTGCAGTCCGGCTTTTATGGTGGTGGTGATGAGTAGTGGATGAGTGACAGCTGGTACGGATGATGTGTGACAGCTGTCACTCCTGGTCGCTCCGACGCCCTCTCGTGCTTGAAGCCCGCACTTCAAGCAGGGCGCCATCTTGTGGTGGTGGGCCAGCAGTACCTCCTCTTCGGCGGCCCACACAACAATATCTGACTATTTCACAAATAGTTTAACATGTCCTGCACTACATTGTACATTTTTTTTTATAATTTACCGTTTATATTTACATTCTAAATTTTATTTTGCCATCTGATTGTTTTCTAAATAGTTTAGCATTAGCATTTCCTGCACTATATTTATTATACATATGTTTTTGAAATTCTAAATCTTCTTGTGAAATCTGACTGTTCTGTAAATAATTGTACAAAAACATCTGAAGCATTTCCTGCATTCATGTAAATAGTTGTATTTAACTTTTTTTTTTTGCTACATTTGTACATATGTTTTTGAAATTTACAATTTTATGTTTACATTTGAAGTTATGAAAATGGTTCATTAAACAAGTTTGTGGTTTTCACAGTAAAAAAAAACAAAAAAAACATTTTCTACTCAAATTTTATGTTTTTTGTAGATTTTAGGTTCACTGTGTTAATACAGTAGGTCAGAATGAATGAAAAATTGTACAGTCACACAGGTGAGGTTGTGCTGAAAAAAAAAAAAAAAGACACCAAACAAGGCCAGGTAAACACTTTTTAAAGGTAAATTATAAAGGTAAAACCAAAAGCAGTGAAAAATGGCTCATTATACCCTGGACTCCAGAGGGTTAATGTTGTTTATTTGTGCTTTGTTTTCCACATCCTAACTGTGCAGTCCTAATGGTTGTTGCCCACCCACCACTTTAATCATATCTTAGATCTTGTTCTGACTTATGGTATGGAAATTGAAGACTTAACAGTATTCCCTGAAAACTCCCTTCTGTCTGATCATTTCTTAATAACATTTACATTTACTCTGATGGACTACCCAGCAGTGGGGAATAAGTTTCATTACACTAGAAGTCTTTCAGAAAGCGCTGTAACTAGGTTTAAGGATATGATTCCTTCTTTATGTTCTCTAATGCCATATACCAACACAGTGCAAAGTAGCTACCTAAACTCTGTAAGTGAGATAGAGTATCTCGTCAATAGTTTTACATCCTCATTGAAGACAACTTTGGATGCTGTAGCTCCTCTGAAAAAGAGAGCTTTAAATCAGAAGTGCCTGACTCCGTGGTATAACTCACAAACTCGCAGCTTAAAGCAGATAACCCGTAAGTTGGAGAGGAAATGGCGTCTCACTAATTTAGAAGATCTTCACTTAGCCTGGAAAAAGAGTCTGTTGCTCTATAAAAAAGCCCTCCGTAAAGCTAGGACATCTTACTACTCATCACTAATTGAAGAAAATAAGAACAACCCCAGGTTTCTTTTCAGCACTGTAGCCAGGCTGACAAAGAGTCAGAGCTCTATTGAGCCGAGTATTCCTTTAACTTTAACTAGTAATGACTTCATGACTTTCTTTGCTAATAAAATTTTAACTATTAGAGAAAAAATTACTCATAACCATCCCAAAGATGTATCATTATCTTTGGCTGCTTTCAGTGATGCCGGTATTTGGTTAGACTCTTTCTCTCCGATTGTTCTGAGTTATTTTTATTAGTTACTTCATTCAAACCGTCAACATGTCTATTAGACCCCATTCCTACCAGGCTGCTCAAGGAAGCCCTACCATTATTTAATGCTTCGATCTTAAATATGATCAATCTATCTTTATTAGTTGGCTATGTACCACAGGCGTTTAAGGTGGCAGTAATTAAACCATTACTTAAAAAGCCATCACTTGACGCAGCTATCTTAGCTAATTATAGGCCAATCTCCAACCTTCCTTTTCTCTCAAAAATTCTTGAAAGGGTAGTTGTAAAACAGCTAACTGATCATCTGCAGAGGAATGGTCTATTTGAAGAGTTTCAGTCAGGTTTTAGAATTCATCATAGTACAGAAACAGCATTAGTGAAGGTTACAAATGATCTTCTTATGGCCTCAGACAGTGGACTCATCTCTGTGCTTGTTCTATTAGACCTCAGTGCTGCTTTTGATACTGTTGACCATAAAATTTTATTACAGAGATTAGAGCATGCCATAGGTATTAAAGGCACTGCGCTGCGGTGGTTTGAATCATATTTATCTAATAGATTACAATTTGTTCATGTAAATGGGGAATCTTCTTCACAGACTAAAGTTAATTATGGAGTTCCACAAGGTTCTGTGCTAGGACCAATTTTATTCACTTTATACATGCTTCCCTTATGCAGTATTATTAGACGGCATTGCTTAAATTTTCATTATTACGCAGATGACACCCAGCTTTATCTATCCATGAAGCCAGAGGACACACACCAATTAGCTAAACTGCAGGATTGTCTTACAGACATAAAGACATGGATGACCTCTAATTTCCTGCTTTTAAACTCAGATAAAACTGAAGTTATTGTACTTGGCCCCACAAATCTTAGAAACATGGTGTCTAACCAGATCCTTACTCTGGATGGCATTACCCTGACGTCTAGTAATACTGTGAGAAATCTTGGAGTCATTTTTGATCAGGATATGTCCTTCAATGTGCATATTAAACAAATATGTAGGACTGCTTTTTTGCATTTGTGCAATATCTCTAAAATTAGAAAGGTCTTGTCTCAGAGTGATGCTGAAAAACTAATTCATGCATTTATTTCCTCTAGGCTGGACTATTGTAATTCATTATTATCAGGTTGTCCTAAAAGTTCCCTGAAAAGCCTTCAGTTAATTCAAAATGCTGCAGCTAGAGTACTAACGGGGACTAGAAGGAGAGAGCATATCTCACCCATATTGGCCTCTCTTCATTGGCTTCCTGTTAATTCTAGAATAGAATTTAAAATTCTTCTTCTTACTTATAAGGTTAAGAATAATCAGGTCCCATCTTATCTTAGGGACCTCATAGTACCATATCACCCCAATAGAGCGCTTCGCTGTCAGACTGCAGGCTTACTTGTAGTTCCTAGGGTTTGTAAGAGTAGAATGGGAGGCAGAGCCTTCAGCTTTCAGGCTCCTCTCCTGTGGAACCAGCTCCCAATTCGGATCAGGGAGACAGACACCATCTCTACTTTTCAGATTAGGCTTAAAACTTTCCTTTTTGCTAAAGCTTATAGTTAGGGCTGGATCAGGTGACCCTGAACCATCCCTTAGTTATGCTGCTATAGACTTAGACTGCTGGGGGGTTCCCATGATGCACTGAGTGTTTCTTTCTCTTTTTGCTCTGTATGCACCACTCTGCATTTAATCATTAGTGATTGATTTTTACGTAATTATTGTATGGCCTTGCCTTACAATATAAAGTGCCTTGGGGCAACTGTTTGTTGTGATTTGGCGCTATATAAATAAAATTGATTGATTGATTGATTGATTTTGATCCAAATCAGATATATTATAAATAAATGTATGTGCTTTATCCATTTTATGGCCGGTTACACGGCATACGACGATTCCTGAGCGAAGGGAAAAAAGTTAAAAAGTCACAATTCATTGAGAAAAGATGGATGAACAAGCTTTATCACAGACAAGCCTGCAAGCAAGAGTGCGAAAGGGATGAAAGAGGAACAAAACAAAACTGAAACTAACATTCATTTCAACGCTTTAAACGAAACGTGCCTGGAGCCACTGCTGGAGCAGTGTGTGTCTGCATCTCTGAGTTCCAGGACTCACCACTGGGTTGGAGCTCATAGCTCCTGAGTCCTGGAGAAACTGCAAACAGAAGCTGTGGAGATCTGTGTGCATGTTGGTGGACCCACCTGCTCTGGTTCCTCATCCAGAACAAAAGAGGGATCATCTCCTTCATCATCAGAATCCTCACTGTCTGTCGACACGCTGGGCACTACATCTTGCTCCAATTTAAAAAAACAACAACAAAAAAACCTCTGGTGTGCTGTGGTGACTGCTCTATCACTGTATTACGTTACTAAGCCATATATATTGATTTATAACAGAAAACTGTCAAATGGGGGAATAAATATAAGTGTAAAAATGATTGACTACATCAGAGCAGTAAATTTATCACTGCGTGTGAACACCGCACATTGACTCATGTGCGGTTATTTCCACCAGCTGCCACTGATCCACAATGTGAATTCTGTCTTCCAAAACAGCTCTTTATATAATCATCTGAATCATCTACCTGTTGCCACATGTACATAAGGGCTGGATTGTCATTCCTACACTCATATTGTTATATTTGATAAAAAATAATAAGCACATGCAGGAGCTGCTACTGCTACTGCTTAACTTATTTGTTGTTTTAAATTCAGCAGTTGCTTGTGGCAAAGTAATTGATTGTATCGACACAAAAGATTAATTCTGGCCTATATAAGGTGCCTGAGCCCAGTGAAGCTGACCCCCCCACCCAGATAAAAAAACATCCAAGCAAACAGGCTGAGTTTGCCCTGTAATTTCTGACTGTACGTGAATGCAGCAGCAGCGCTTAGAAATGGCTTTGGTTCTATGTGAAAACAATCAGCTGGTCGAACAAAGTCAGACTAAACGCTAACGTTACAGAAACTAAGCAAACAATAAAAAACCATCAAGAATGACAGAAAAACGAAATATGGACAAATTGAGGGTTTCTGTGTCATTCATTCAGTTTTTTTTAACAGTTTAAAAATCCTGATGAAGTGCCAGCTGCAGGAACGAAGCTGCACAAAGGTTAAATGATGCCAACAAAAGTCAGTCAAAGTCCAGATTTCTTGTCTCGTTTGGACTTCATTAAGTGCCGTGTGACCGGGCCATTGCAGCTGCATTTTCTGAATTTTATTATTCTTAACAGCTGCCAAATTCAAGTTGATGTATATTACTTTCCTTCAATTACAGTGGTGCTCATGCATTTTGCACAGGTTTTTCCATGTCAGTGAAAAAAAATTATTTGGGCTAAAAACTATTTATGAATAGAATTTTACGTGACAAAGCATAAACATGCATAAAAATGAGCACAGTAGCCTATTAAACAATACGTGAAGTCAATGTTTCAGCGTGCACAATGAATCATGGGTACACTCAAAGGTCATTTGTGATTAATTTGACCTGGAAGCAATAAGCCGCCAATATTTTGATACCAATGTAGAAAATGTCAACGTAAAAAGCGATCAAAAACTCAGGACATGAGTTTGGGCAGGATAGATGAAATTCATAGAAATGGATGATACAGGGATGAGTTTGGATGAGTTTGGATGAGTTTGAATGATGAAAAGAGGAGTTGTGGCAGGTGCACTCAAGAAATCAACATGGCAATTTTGCTGAACTCAGAACAGGTTGTCCAACAAAACCAGGCAGATTATGAATCACTACTTAGGGCCCTGTCCCACTGGGTGAGGATTAATTGTGCATGAATTGAGTATACAAATTGCGGACGTTCGTTGTCGTCCGCAACAAAAATGGCCAAAAATGACAAATGTCCCAGTATGAATTACGGATATATTAATAATATATAGCGACTACATGATGAACAATCACGGTTATGTAACGCATGTAGTGAGGAAACTGATCCGACAGATTGAGATTATCACGGCAGTATTACGGGTGTATTATGAATGCATAGCGCACGTGTTGCGCGTGTACGGCATCTGCATTGCGGTCATAAAAGAAGCGCACTCGGGCCGTCGGCATCACTATTCACACCAACAATACAGCCTCTGGAGCATTTGCTGGACTTGGACAAGTTGATCACAGAGTGTTGTCATGCGAGGGTTAACTGTTCATGAGTTTGGGGAGCGGGAGGGGGGAAGCCGCTCGGGGTGTGAGACAGTGGTTTTTGTTTTTGGTTTTTTTGGAGTGAGTTGTGGCTAAACAGCAACTCTTCCTTTTGTTGGTGTTAAATAAAAGTGCTGGATTGCAGCAGCTACGTCTTTGTGGATTTACACAGCTGGACCGGCACTGACTGGCAGGTATGTCGCTTTCTGCCACATATAATACTTTGGGTTTACGTGACGTGTTTGTTATGCATTCACAGATTGTCCACAAATCAGCTGCAAAGCAGATGTAATAAAAACGTTTTATTCGTGGCCAATTTGTATGCATTCGCTACAACATATTTTAGTTTGTGATGTGGACATGATAGGCACGCAATATATCCGTTTTACACACTGCCCTGGTCTGCTGCCAAGCCGCAAATCCCCGTCAGTTGTGGATATCAGCGGTTAACGGCAGATATACAGCGCATAGAGTGAGTATGTATTGTGTATGAATTGAGTACATATATATGGAGTATGTAAGGCGGATGTCATCCGCATTCAGATTTTTGGACAGCTCAAAAATCCTTGCTGCAGACATGCGTGCCTCTGCGGATGATGACGGGCGTGTTCAGATGACGGCCGACTCATACAGGCATGTTACACGGATATTGCGGATGTTTGGCGAATATGGGCCAATTTTTTGCATAATCCATACGCAAATCCTCCTAAACGCCAGTGGGACAGGGCCCTTAGGACTAATGACAGGGAAATGATACCAGACCCCATGAAGATTAACAGAGGAAAGTACATGAGGGAGAAGGATGGAGTGTGCCTGTAACTTTTGAACTGCTTCAATATATTCTTCAGTATATTCCTAACTTATTTGACTGAATAAGAAGCTATGGTTGGTATAAAATCTTGTTAAAGCAGTTGTTACGATCTACATAAACAAACATGGGAATTCATGTTTCCTGTAAACAGCGGTATCATAACTCATTCAAGTGTCACATTTATGGAAATCAGTAATAGCAACTTTAAGAAAACAGTTCTAAAAAGCTTGTAGAACATATTACCAGTTCATTTCATGGAGCAATACAAGACATTTGTCAAACAACAACAACAACAACAACAAAAAACAAGTAACAACAATATAACATAACTTAAGCCCCTTTCACACCGGGGCTGCTCCCAGTTGCTTCCTGTTGTGTCATGATGACGCAGGAATTTCTGCGTCAGGTGCATGCAGCAGGGGGCAGAGAGGAGGTGAGAACGCAGCCTGCAGGTTCTCTGCACAGAGAAGTCAGAGTGCACAGTTTGGCTGCAGACAGACTGTGCACTCTGATTTTCTTCTAGTTTATATTTGTTCTTGTGCTGAGCTGTAGGTCTGCGCTCTGAGTTCTGTTATAGTTTATCTTTCCTCCTTTGACCGCGAGATGCGCGCGCATGCATGCGAATGAACTCCCTGTGAGCAAATGTGGAGATGTCTGGAGTTATACTTCATGTGGACATGTCCTATCTCTGGCAATCAGTCTGTGAGCAGGACTTATGTCCTTTTTTTAACACAGTGATGAAAGAGTTTGAGCGGAGAACAAGGAACTAACTGCGTGCAGCCAGACAGTTTTTTTTCTTTCCTTTAAGTTCACATGTGCGCGCGTGAATGAACTGTCTGTTATGTGTCGACGCGGGTTGAGGAGCGGACCTGCGTCAGACGGAACCCAGCGCTACAAATAACCAGAAAAGCGGTTCCAAAAACAATATATTTATTACACCCACTGTGCATAAAAGGTGTAAAAACAAAAACAGCGTCCCTCTGGTGGAGTGACTGTTGGCACGCTCTCCAGCGCCCGCAAGGATCAAAGCCCGGCGCTCCTGGACTCACTACCACCGCCAACCACCCCCCAGGTGGACACGACAAACCGACTCTCTGTGAAGCAAAGAAGAGGTGAGGTAAGTCAGCAGTTACAACAATATCTTTCAAAAGACACACGCTATCAGCAACACATTCAGGTCTGTATCTTTTTTAACTTTATGCAAATGAGCAGCTTCTCACAACAGGTGGAGGATCACTTATCCGCACGCCACAGCAGTGAGAAGCAAGCTGCACAATTCTCATCACAATTCAAGTATACTGTGTAACAAAACACCAAGTTACTATCAACAATTAATCAAACACTTAATTACCTTTGATGTGTGCTGACAGCATGTGTCCTCACCCTTCCTTGCTTCACGGGCTCAATGTGTCAAACCCAGGCGCGGTCCTCAGCGTCTCACAAACGAACATCACAAGGTTGAGTTCCCGGCAGTTCTGCTTGAATCACACATGCCTTAAATGCAGAACGCCATCCAATTATCTGCTTCAGCTGAAAGTCTTTAAGGTTGCATGTGAGCACCAGTCACAGGTGCTACACATGATGTTGATGAGGGTGAGGATTCTTCAGCCAGCACCTTCTCCACAGACAAATCAGTTTCCATGCCACCTGAAGAGCAAAGAAAAGAAAAGAACACCAAAACATCCAGCCACACCCCCCAACACACAACACTGTCCGTGAGTGGACTGGAGATGTCCGGACTTTTTACTGGATGAGGACATCTCCTGTCTCTGGCAGTCACTCTGTGAGCAGGACTTATGGATTTTATTTAAACACATTTGTGAGCGTCTTCTCACAAAATGAGCAGGAGCAAGGAGGAGCAGCTGCTGCAATCAGCATTTTTTTCCTGTGCTTTTTGAGCGTGTAGTTTTCACTGCATTGAGTACACGGTATTAAAACAATCCTGCGTGATTTATACTGCGGGAACAATAGAACACAGCAGGAATCATAAATTGGCATCGAGTAACGTTGTCTTGTGAGGGTGTGGCTTCCAGTCACGCTGAGTACCGTCCTGTTGCTCTGACTTGCGCTGAAACCACTTAATTCTGTGTCGAGCAGAGGACGCCCCTCACGCTGTTGTGGCACCGAGCTGCATCGTCTCGGCACTAGGTTGCTTCCACATGGTGTTGTCATAACGACGCACGACGCAACTGGGAGCAACTGGGAGCAGGCCCAGTGTGAAAGGGGCTTTAGCCTCCTTTTCCATCCAAGCTGGGAGGAGACCCTGGTGAGCGATTTTTCTCAGTTGGCTTGGGAACGCTTCAGGATCCCCCAAGAAGAGTTCCAAGACCTGGCTGAGGTTTGGGTACTTGGTCTACTGCCACCATAACATGGACCCGGATAAGCAGCAGAAAATGAATGAATGAAAATCAGAAAAACAGCCTGTTTGCATACAATTTTTGTTTTCTGTGCAGACAAATCAAACAGCAAACACCATCTTTTCCCTACTTTTATAATTTCCTCAAAAATGAAACAAAAGATTTCTATGGGTGTCCACATAGATAACAAACTGGACTGGACTGTGAACGCAGATGCTGTGTATAAGAAAGGTCAGAGCTGACTGTACTTCCTCAGGAGGCTCAGATCTTTCAATGTCTGCAGAAATATGTTGCAGATGTTTTATCACTCAGTGGTCTCCAGTGTCATCTACGTTGTAGTGTCCTGGGGCAGCAGGCTGAAGGCAGCTGACATGAACAAACTCAACAATCTCATCAGGAGAGCTGGCTGTGTCCTGCGGGTGGAACTGGAGTGTGTGATGGAGGTGTCAGAGAGGAGGATGTTGAGAAAACTGCTCACCATCCGTAACAACAGCTCCCACCCCCTGCATGCCACAGTGATGTTCTGTAAGAGCACCTTCAGCCATACACTGAGGCTGGTTAAGCTTGCCATCTGCTGTTGCTACCCCGCACCTATGCACATGCATAGGTTGAGGGTTGCGCTTGTCAGTGCGGCAGAGGGCGGACGTCAGACGCGTCGCTTCGGAAGCGGCAAGGGGAGATTGCTACTTCACACTCAGGCTGTTTCCACAACCTGAATAAAGTTCAACGATCACTATCTTGAATTTGCGTCGCCTGAACCACAAAAAAACCTTTAAAAAACAGCAGTAGAACGATTCTCCCATCACCCTGCTGGGAGAAGCTTTTTTCAGCTACTTTTTGGAGTGACACCGACCGAGGAAAGACTGACGTCTTGGTGGGATATCGATCGAACCGCGACAGCAGGCCGACCCGCACGGAGAAGACGGCCTTCAGGCATCATCACTGGGCAGAGCGATCCAGGCCGCCGGGGTGATGGAGCAAACCCACTCAGTCCGAAATCTCCCACTTTTTGGATATATGCGAAGTCCCAGTTTGCCCAACGGAGTTTAGTTCTACAGCTTTACTGAGGTGAGAATAATGTTAAAAAATAAAATGTGACGTTTACTGAACTGTGAAGGTTTAATGATCGGCTAACGTTAGCTTAGCCTTTTAGCACAGCTGATCTGAGTGAACACTTAATTTGTAAATGGTTCAGTCTTTTTTATTTTTACCAAATAAAGCTACAGCTTTTTTCAGACACCACAAAAGCTCAGCTTTAAATAACTTATTTTTTCAGGCGTTTTTTCCATTGTTTTTGTTTTTTGCCGTTTTTCTCCCCTTTTTTATGTATAAACTGTTTAGTGTTTCTTTATATTTAAAGAAATATTTTTATTTGTCCCAATCAGGAACATTTGCTGTGCAGACAACCGAACTTCCATTGATGAGCTGAACACCTCGAAGTCCAGTCGAAAGAAAACATCTCTGCTTTTCAGCAAAACCACCAGAGTTAAAAACTGCAGAAGAGACCTTCATCTGGTCCCGAGAATCCAGCAGAACACCTGCTTCTAAATAAAAGGCTCTTTGAACAGCAACTATTTTATTATTTTTAAAAAAGCTGTTTCATTTTATATTTTAACAATAAATGAACGGATCATTAAAAATGTCCACGAATCAAAGTCAAAAGACATTTGCACTGTTGTGTGGGCCGCCAGAAGAGGAGGTACTGCTGGCCCACCGCCAGAGGGCGCCCTGCCTGAAGTGCAGGCTTCAGGCACGAGAGGGCGCTGCCGCCACGGACACAGCCGGGGGTGACAGCTGTCACTCATTATCTCTTGACAGCTGTCACCCATCTACACCACATCATCTCACTCCATAAAGACCGGACGTCATCTCCACCTCGTTGCCGAGAAATCATCTACCTGTGAAGGTAATATTCTCTGCTGTATCTAAAACTGTCATAGTCTGAACTCTTTTTGCAGCCGCTTTCCTGTGGTGGGCCTTATCTGCTGGATTGGCGTTTGGTGTGAACAGCGACGGCTTCGCTTCACACCCAAACCAGATAAGTGGTTTAACAGGAGCTGCACGAGTGTGTGATTAGAGGTGGAGGTGACTTTCCACCTTCTGACTGTTTTTGTTATTGGGTGTGCACACACCCACATCTCACTGTTTGTGCTCCTCGCCAGCAGTACCATATCCGACAGTCGGGGACGGTGATCACCTGGGAATTCGGGACTTGGCGGCTCCAGTATTCACCAGGTTCTGTGGCGGTGGAAATCGTGTGGTCCCGGCTCTTCTCAGGACAGACGTCTTCTATCCTCGAGCCTGCCCACACGTCACCTTGGTGTATTGACTGCTATCAGATTCTGTGATTGTCTGCATAATCGTTGTGCACATTCACAACATTAAATTGTTACCTTTTGGCTCATCTATTGACCGTTCATTTGCGCCCCCTGTTGTGGGTCCGTGTCACTACACTTTCCCCAACAGGATATCTCGGCCAACGTCATGGATTCAGAGGGGCATCAACCATCTGTTGGACAGCCAATGGAAGAGCAGGGTGCACAGGCGTCGGCTGGAGGCGTGATTGGTGAGTTGCAGCACATCCTCACCGCCTTTACCGCTCGGATGGACCTGATGACCGAGCAAAACATCATCCTTAATCGCAGGATGGAGGCTCTCACCGCGCAGGTGGAAGCGCGCGCTCAGGGCGCTGCTGCAGCTCCTCCTCCTGCCGACCCAGTGCCGAATACAGACATTCCACTGGTCATTCAACGACCCCTCCCACCATCCCCTGAAGCACACATAAGCCCCCCAGAGCCGTACGGAGGTTGTGTGGAGACGTGCGCGGACTTTCTTATGCAGTGTTCGCTCGTCTTTGCACAGCGTCCTGTGATGTACGCGTCTGATGCCAGCAAGGTGGCTTACGTGATTAATTTGCTTTGAGGTGAGGCACGCGCTTGGGCTACAGCGCTTTGGGAACAAAGTTCACAGCTCCTTGTCTCTTATACTGGGTTTGTGAGGGAGCTCAGAACTGTTTTTGATCACCCTAACAGAGGCGAAACCGCGTCTACCGTGCTGCTGTCAATGAGACAGGGGCGCCGGAGCGCAGCCGAATATGCAGTCGACTTCCGCATCACGGCTGCGAGATCCGGCTGGAATATGACTGCGCTCCGCGCCACCTTCATAAATGGACTGTCGTCGGTCCTGAAGGAGCACCTGGTGGCTAAGGAGGAACCGCGGGATTTGGCTGAGCTTATCGATTTGGTTATACGATTGGACAATCGGTTAGAAGAATGCCGACGGGAGTGAGGTGAAGGGCGTGGTCAGGCACAAGCCGTCCCTCTTCCTCCCGGGTCCGAAAGGGAGCCGTCTTCCCCACGCTCCATAGCCACAGCGCTCCGTGTGGCTACAGCTCCCCCTGCTGACGATGCTAGGGACACGAGCAGGGCCACATTCAGACAGAGGAGGCTGGTCCGCGGGGAGTGCTTTATCTGCGGCTCGAGTGAGCATCAGCAGAGAGACTGCCTCAAACGGTCAAAACACAAACGCCCGCCCTTAGAGACTGGGCTGAGGGGGGGTCAAAACATTCACGTGGGTCATACACATCTTTCAACACGACTCCCAGTTACAATCCTGAGCGGGGATTTAACCCTTCAAGCCCCAGCACTGGTGGACATGGGGTCAGAAGGGAATCTGCTGGATAGCAGATGGGCAAGGGAGGTAGGGCTCCCTCTGGTGGCGCTTTCTTCGCCAGTGAGGGTGCGAGCACTAGATGGCACTCTTCTCCCATTTAACACACACAAGACACTACCTGTAACCCTGGTAGTGTCTGGGAATCACCGGGAGGAGATTGAGTTTTTTGTAACTCCTTGTACCTCCCGCGTGATTTTGGGCTTCCCATGGATGATTAAACACAATCCCCGGATTGATTGGCCGTCTGGGGTTGTGGCTCAGTGGAGCGAAACCTGCCACCGGAATTGTTTAGGATCCTCGGTTCCTCCCGGTGTAAATGCTAATGAGGAGGTTAAAGTCCCTCCCAATCTGACGGTGGTGCCGGTTGAGTACCATGATCTTGCTGACGTCTTCAGCAAGGATCTGGCGCTCACCCTTCCCCCGCACCGTCCGTACGATTGTGCCATTGATTTGGTCCTGGGCGTTGAGTTCCCGTCCAGCAGGCTGTACAATCTCTCACGTCCTGAGCGCGAATCAATGGAGACCTACATCCGGGACTCATTAGCTGCCGGGTTGATCCGGAATTCCACCTCCCCGATGGGTGCAGGTTTCTTTTTTGTGGGCAAGAAAGATGGCGGACTCCGTCCATGCATGGATTACAGGGGGCTGAACGACATAACGGTTCGTAATCGATACCCTTTACCCCTGTTGGATTCAGTGTTCACGCCCCTGCATGGAGCCCAAATTTTCACCAAACTGGACCTTAGGAATGCGTACCACCTGGTTCGGATCCGGAAGGGAGACGAATGGAAGACGGCATTCAACACCCCGTTAGGTCATTTTGAGTACCTGGTCATGCCGTTCGGCCTCACTAACGCCCCCGCAACGTTCCAAGCATTGGTAAATGACGTCTTGCGGGACTTCCTGCACCGATTCGTCTTTGTATATCTGGATGACATACTCATCTTTTCCCCGGACCCTGAGACTCATGTCCAGCATGTACGTCAGGTCCTGCAGCTGTTGTTGGAGAACCGGCTGTTTGTGAAGGGCGAGAAGTGTGAGTTTCACCGCACCTCTTTGTCCTTCCTGGGGTTCATCATCTCCAACTCCGTCGCCCCTGATCCGGCCAAGGTTGTGGCGGTGAGAGATTGGCCCCAACCAACAAGCCGTAGGAAGCTGCAACAGTTCCTCGGCTTTGTAAATTTCTACAGGAGGTTCATTAAGGGCTACAGCCAGGTAGTTAGCCCCCTGACAGCCCTGACCTCTCCAAAAGTCCCCTTCACCTGGTCGGATCGGTGCGAAGCTGCGTTCAAGGAGTTGAAACGCCGGTTCTCGTCTGCACCAGTTCTGGTGCAGCCCGACCCTAGCCGCCAGTTTGTGGTTGAAGTGGACGCCTCTGACTCAGGGATAGGAGCCATGCTATCCCAGAGCGGAGAGACCGATAAGGTTCTTCACCCGTGTGCCTACTTTTCTCGCAGGTTGACCCCAGCTGAACGGAACTATGACATCGGCAATCGAGAACTCCTTGCGGTGAAAGAGGCTCTTGAGGAGTGGAGACACCTGTTGGAGGGAGCTGTGCCTTTCACGGTTTTCACTGACCATCGGAACCTGGAGTATATCAGGACCGCCAAGCGGCTGAACCCCAGGCAAGCCCGCTGGTCACTGTTCTTCGGGCGTTTTGACTTCCGAATCACCTACCGCCCCGGGACCAAGAACCAGAGATCGGATGCATTGTCCCGGGTACATGAAGACGAAGTCAAGACTGAGCTGTCAGATCCACCGGAGCCCATCATTCCGGAGTCCACTATCGTGGCCACCCTCACCTGGGACATGGAGAAGACCGTCCGGGAGGCCCTGGCACGGAGCCCAGACCCTGGAACAGGGCCGAAGAACAAGCTCTACGTCCCACCAGAGGCCAGGGCTGCTGTCTTGGATTTCTGTCACGGTTCTAAGCTCTCCTGTCATCCGGGGGTGCGAAGGACCGTGGCAGTGGTCCGGCAGCGCTTCTGGTGGGCGTCCCTGGAGGCCGACGTCCGGGAATATATCCAGGCCTGCACGACCTGTGCCAGGGGCAAGGCAGACCATCAGAAGGCAGAGGGACTTCTTCAGCCACTTCCTGTGCCTCATCGCCCCTGGTCCCACATCGGTCTGGATTTTGTCACGGGCCTCCCGCCGTCCCAGGGCATGACGACCATCTTCACGATAGTGGACCGGTTCTCCAAGCCAGCCCACTTTGTGGCCATCCACCCACGGCCCAGGAGACTGCAGACCTCCTGGTCCACCACGTCGTCCGTCTGCATGGGATACCTACCGACATTGTCTCTGATCGTGGTCCCCAGTTCTCCTCACACGTCTGGAGGAGCTTCTGCCGGGAACTAGGGGCCACTGTGAGCCTCTCGTCCGGGTATCACCCGCAGACCAATGGACAGGCAGAACGGGCCAATCAGGAATTGGAGCAAGCCCTGCACTGTGTGACGTCCGCACACCCAACGGCCTGGAGTGAACATCTGGCCTGGATCGAGTATGCGCATAACAGCCAGGTGTCCTCTGCCACCGGCCTCTCCCCATTTGAGGTGTGTTTGGGGTATCAGCCCCCATTGTTTCCCGTGGTGGAGGGAGAGGTCGGTGTGCCCTCGGTCCACGCCCACCTGCGGAAGTGCCGTCGGGTGTGGCGCTCCGCCCGTTCTGCCTTGTTGAAGGCCCGGACGAGGGCGAAGACCCATGCAGACCGCCGGCGATCCCCGGCCCCTGCTTACCAGCCCGGGTGTGGCTATCCACGAAGGACATCCCCCTCCAGGTGGACTCCCTGAAACTCAAGGACAGGTATATTGGGCCATACAAGATCCTCAAAATCCTCAGTCCTGCCGCAGTGAAGCTCCAACTCCGGGCTTCACTGCGGATCCACCCGGTCTTTCATGTGTCAAGGATCAAACCTCACCACACCTCACCCCTCTGTGCTCCCGGACCGGCGCCGCGTCCTGCCCGGATCATTGATGGGGAGCCGGCTTGGACGGTGCGCCGGCTCCTGGACGTCCGTCGGATGGGCCGGAGGTTCCAGTATTTGGTGGACTGGGAGGGGTATGGACCCGAAGAACGCTCCTGGGTGAAGAGGAGCTTCATCCTGCAACTGTTTGTTGTGATTTGGCGCTATATAAAAAAAAAATTGATTGATTGATTGATCCTGGATCCGGCTCTCCTGGCCGATTTTTACCGCCGTCACCCGGACAAGCCTGGTCGGGCGCCAGGAGGCGCCCGTTGAGGGGGGGGTCCTGTTGTGTGGACTGCCAGAAGAGGAGGTACTGCTGGCCCACCACCAGAGGGCACCCTGCCTGAAGTGCGGGCTTCAGGCATGAGAGGGCGCTGCCGCCACGGACACAGCCGGGGGTGACAGCTGTCACCCATCTACACTACATCATCTCACTCCATAAAGACCAGACGTCATCTCCACCTTGTTGCCGAGATATCATCTACCTGTGAAGGTAATATTCTCTGCTGTATCTAAAACTGTCATAGTCTGAACTCTTTTTGCAGCCGCTTTCCTGTGGTGTGCCTTATCTGCTGGATTGGCGTTTGGTGTGAACAGCGACGGCTTCGCTTCACACCCAAACCAGATAAGTGGTTTAACAGGAGCTGTACGAGTGTGTGATTAGAGGTGGAGGTGACTTTCCACCTTCTGACTGTTTTTTGTTACTGGGTGTGCACACACCCACATCTCACTGTTTGTGCTCCTCGCCAGCAGTACCAGATCCGACAGTCGGGGACGGTGATCACCTGGGAATTCGGGACTTGGCGGCTCCAGTATTCACCAGGTTCTGTGGTGGTGGAAATCGTGTGGTCCCGGTCCCTCTTCTCAGGACAGAAGTCTTCTATCCTCGAGCCTGCCCACACGTCACCTTGGTGTATTTACTGCTATCAGATTCTGTGATTGTCTGTATAATCGTTGTGCACATTCACAACATTAAATTGTTACCTTTTGGCTCATCTATTGACCATTCATTTGCGCCCCCTGTTGTGGGTCCGTGTCACTGCACTTTCCCCAACATGCACAAGTAGAAGCTCTCCACTTATTGTGCTCAAATTCATATTTTAGAAATGACTGTCCAACTCTGTCCTGATAACATTAAAGGCAATTACATATTTTGACGAAATTACAAGTTTAAATGACTATAAAAAAATTCATCATGAGGTTTATGTCACAGAAATCCTAATTTGCAATCACACTGCAGTCATTGTTAAATTATTTCCTTTTGCATTTATAATAAACATTTATATTTATTTAGTGTTTGTTTTTCTGGTTGAAATGAGATATAAATAATCTACCAGACTTCAAAAAATATACAAGTTTCCATGTTATTTTATTTGTCTAAAAATAAATGTCTGAGGTTCCTTATGTTAAACAAGAAATTATCTAATATGAAATAACAGGTGGTTTTAATTTACAGATGAAAGGTTTCTAAAGAACCATTTATTGATTTATTTAGCTATTTTAATTACAAGTGTTCTAAACTTTTTTTTTAACAGTAATCAGAAATTTTGAGGTAACAAACAACAACAAAAAAACATTTCCAATGATTTTTCTTCAGAAAACTGCTCTCTAAATGAGCAGTCCTGTGACACATTAATGTTTTGTACAGATCAGTGGTTTCTGCACCAATCGGATTGGTCCAATCCATTTTGTACAGATCAGAGGTTTCTGCACCAATCGGATTGGTCCAATCCATTTTATACAAATCAGTGGTTTCTGCACCAATCGGATTGGTCCAATCCATTTTGTACAGATCAGTGGTTTCTGCCACGAGTCTTCCTTGTTTTGGCCCGATGCGTCGTTCCTAGTGGACAACACGAAGGTACGTCACAGCTCAGTGTCGAAAGTTCGCGCACCTCATCTCGACAGAACACCGGCTCTGTGTGGTATGCACGAGATCACTTGACCGAGGGTCTATACGTTCAAATAATAATTAAAAAAATACTGTCATCACTCTTTACTCTTAGTCAGTCTCTTACAACGGTACAGCCTAAATACACGAGCTTTCCAGGAGCGCACCCAATTCATTAGGCACGCTTAGAGGCACGTCTCCTCTGGTGCGCACTTTTTTTGGGGGGGGGGGAGCGACCCCGCCCCCTGTGATAAACTCATCACCCCCTTAATATTTTTTTTCTGGCACCGGGCCTGCCCACCTGCAGCATCAATCCTGGTCAGCTAAGATCAATCAAGTGATCCTGTAGTCATCAATCAAGACGTTTTGCTATTACAGTAAGAGGATACCGCTTTACTGTCAGTGACCCGTTTAGACTAAAGGTGTCAGCGCCCTGGTAAAGTGTAACTCCAATTATTCTACACGGAGAATATTTGGAGTGTGTAGCAACAATTAGGAAAGCTTCCACCTGTGTATATAAGTCAATGCAAGGATTACCACCCTTTCTTTGTGAGTTTCTTGTGCTTGTGTCTGAAGACTCTATTGCTAAGTTTATTCCCAGCCAACCTTTCTAACTCACATACTGACCCCAGTTCACTCCTCTGCAGCTGGGCCACTTGTATTATACTTTATTGCTCATGCTTTATTGATCTGTCTCTCTGGTGTAGGCACTGTCTGAACCACCGCTCCAAACCATCAATATGGCCGCGCCCAACACCGACAAACCAAGTACCCCTACGGACTTGGAGAATCAAAGCCAGAGCGACACAGGCGAGCTATTGGAAGATGCGCTATCCGAATTAACTACTGGAATACTGCAAAAAGCTCCATGTGAAACCATAGTCCCTGAAATGTCTGAACTCGTCAGTCAGACTTTAGCCAACCAGGTGAAAGAAAAACACCTTGCAGTGCTGGGCAAGTTAGCCATTACCACAACCCTGAAACTAAGGTATGCCGAATCGTTCATGGAGCAATCATCGCTCTCTGTAAAAAGGCTACCACCTGGACAAATACTAAAGCAATCTCCGCCAATCTCTCTGAGAGAGGGATCACTAAGAAGTTCTACCTGGCACTCACACTGAAAAACACCTTAAGACATGAGGCCCTCCTTGACACCGCTGTCAATGTCATGTTCACTGGAAATCCAACCATACACTGACAACCCAGCGACCTTATCATCTATGGCTCTGGTCAACATTACTGTTGGCCCAATGAGTCTAGTACACCCAGTGTACATATCATTGCTTGACACTATCTCTATCCTCTTAGGGAAAGACCTTCTCAACCTATTTGAACTCCTCATCAATTTCATATGGTTGAAACTATGGGCACAAGTCCATGAACCTCTCCCATCTGACCTGACCCGATCAGCCGAACCCCAGTGTTGCGAGATAGAAACTCTGATCCCTGACGATCAGGAAAACCCATGTGGCAGAGTTACAGCAGATAACTGTGCCATGTCAGTTGTAGACCCACCAAGCGCCTCATGGCCTCCAGATACACTGTTGGCCGAAAAGGACACCTTCCTTTGCAAACTGTTAAAAGACACTGAGGCACCAGAATACTGCCCTCTGGTGGTAGATGGCATACATCTGGAAAACATGCACACCGCTGATGTAGTTCTGGCTCTGTGGTCCGAAAGATCAGCCATCAGTTAAAACCTGCTTGACTCCCTGAGGAAGCTCAATCCCAACATTTGATATGTTGAAAGAGCCTTTCGTTTTCCGAAGGACCCTCTACCCCAGACCATACTCTGCGCCACGGGTGTCTGTACCCTCCAAACATGTTGAAACCAAAGAGAGTTGAATCACTCTTTCTTAGTTGTACCTAACCTACCGTACTCCATCTGCATCAGAGGTGACCTCCTCGTCAGACTGGAAGTACAAGTGGATAGGATCAATCAGGTCCGCCTCATGATACGCCCGGGACAACGGCTCCAGCACCCGCAGGTGATCTTTCAGCCATCCCAGCTTTTCACCAAACTGGGACTGTCTCTTGAGGCGACCCCTCTGCTGAACCTCAGAAACCGTACAACCCACTAAGTGGTGCACAGCCACGCAGGGGAGGACATCCTGATTCCAAAAACCACCCCACTGGGTTGGTTAATTAACACTGACTTTCAGGAAACCCTCAGGAGCCATTGCTGTATTTCCAGTGATCAGCCCAGAGGAAGACACGGTCGGCAGAATAGACCTAGACGACCGAAAACAGATGGTCCTTCGGACCCTCACGGTCTTCACAGTGATCTCTAAAACTGAGACAACTGTTGGGGATGACACAGAGTAAGCTCCTAACCGTGCCCAAGGCCCAGATGCTGAATTTGCATCCCAAGTGGAACAGGTGGTAGCAGAAGCTGACACCCTGAGAAGTGATTATGAGAAAAGACTCTAGAAATATCAAACGTCCTTTGCCAGTGACTCATTGGATTGTGGACTCACCCACATCTACTCAGTTCATATCCCAATCAACCCCAACAGTAAGTGGAGACTTACCATTGATTACCAGAAGCTGAACCAACAGGTGGCGCTATCTCGATGGCCGATGACTCAGAACAGGAACTTCCCAAAGTCAGGAATGCCAAATACTTTTCCACACTTGATGTAGCATCCAGTTTCTGGACAGTTCCGGTCCACGAAGCCGACCAACACAAACTGGCATTCACCTTTGCTAACTGCCAGTATACCTTCACCAGGTGCCCATTTGACTATCCCAACTCACATGCGGATTTCAACATCTTCTTAAGCAAGGCGTGCCCCGATGCAAGTGAGCGTGGCACTCTGATCTATGTTGATGATGTCCTCATGCGAAACCTCACACTAGATGCACACTTAGAGGAGATAGACCACACACTGGCCGAACTCACGGCTGCAGGTGCAAAAATCTCACTCGCAAAGTGCCAGTGGTGCCGGACGAAGGTCAATTATGTGGCTTTCCTGATAGGGTCAGACAGCGTCCAAACACAAGTTGGAAGAGACCAGGGCATCACCAACATAAAAACACCAACTAACCTAAGAGAACTGTGCAGCTTCCTCGGAGTGTGCAATTTATCCCGCCAATTCATTGACGGCTATGCAGACCTGGCAAAACCATTGGCAGACCTGCTAAAGAACGACACACCGTTCCTGTGGGGCGAACCCCAAGCACAAGCCATGCAGGTCCTTAACAACAAACTTTCCTCAGACCCATGTCCAGCATACCCTGATTGCGGCAAAGAATTTCACCTAGAGGTGGGATTCTCCAATCAGTGTTTGAGCGCGGAACTGTACCAAATGCATGACAAGGATAAAAGAGTGGTCGCGTACGCAACAAAATCCTACAACCACTGGAAATTAAGTTCACGGATTGCGACAAGGCCCTACTCGAAACAGTTTGGGCAGTGAAACACTGTGCCTACTATCTAGGTGGACAAAAAGTAATTGTTCAAACAAACCATCAACGAGTGACATTTCTCAACACTCAGACACGAAGAGAAGGCATGGTAACAAACTCACGGGTTGCCACATAGTTGATGACGCTGCAAAGCTTCGACATGGAGGTGCGGTATGCACAAAGCCGTAAAACTCCTTTGGGCACAGGGTTAGCTGCTTGCCAGCGGTGCACAGAAGACACACTGGCTGCAACCCCGTTGAACGAAAGTGTACCTCCACCCGACTCCCCCAACCATCACTACTATGACCAGAATGCCTGCCAAGGCCTGATCACAACGTATGTGGATGGCTGTTCGCTTCACCATGAAAAACAGCCATCTGAGCCGGAGTGGGGGTAGTGTGGGTTGACAACACACCACACGAACCACTAAATTCCAACTGGGACCACAATTCTCCTAGTACACAGTAATAGCTGGCATACTCATATCCTGACAGTTAGCCGTGGCACAAAATGTAAAAACATTTGTACTGTGCACAGACTCAAACTATGCATGCCTCAGCTTTTCATGCCATTTGTCAGACTAGAAATGCAACGGCTTTTTGACTACTAACCGGAAACCAGTCAAATACAAGGAGCTATTCGTGGCCTGTGACCATTTAATAATGTCACATGGCCTCCAGATATACTGGAAAAAGGTCAGAGGTCACTCCCACACGCCAGGCCAAGACAAAGAGTTCAACAACTTGACCGACACTCAAGTCAAGCAAGGCGCTCTTGACGGCACACTGTGGACATTTAATGAGTCACTTTTTCCCCACCCACCCGGCCCTACTGTGTTCGTAGTGACCCGCTTCAGGGCTGCTACCGCAAACTTGACGCAGTCCCCGCCCACACAACAGCGTCTGTCGACCCAACCTTCTCTAACTCCAATCTGGCCTCACTCCAGGCCCTTGATCCTGCCATCAACAAGATGGTGCAACATCTTGCAAGTCTCAAACTCACCCGCTGACTGAGGAAGATTTTGCTTCCGTCCCTGAGTTATAACGGCTCTAGTGCACTCACGGCAACCTGAAAATGCTCCGTGGCCTCTTGGTCCATGCTTCCGAGGACCTCCCTTCACCTGCATTTGTGGTTCCTTGTAACCACCAGGTAATGCTGATGCACTGGCATGATTCAGTGAGTGCAGGCCACCGAGGGATGAAAGCAACATACAATGCAATACGACAGGTGGCATACCGGCCATGTATGTAGAAGGAAGTAAGCAATTACATCAAAGGCTGCTTGGTCTGTTGCCAGTTCCAACCTGCAAACCACTTCACAGAGCTCCCTTACAGAAAATGGCCTTTTCCTACCCATGGTCAGACCTGCAAATTGACTGGGTAAGACCACTCACAAAGTCAACAAGAGGAAACAAGTATTTCCACACGGTCACGTGACTTCACCAGATGGCTGGAATGTCTACCGGCTCCCAATGACACCGCCCTGGCAACTGCCTATCCGCATAAACTCGGATAGAGGAACTCACTTTACCAGTAAAGTCATGCAACAGCTCTGGCAAATGCTGGGAGTGAAAGCAAATTTCCACATCACCCACACCCACAGTCATCCAGACAGGTGGAGAAAGGTAATCGAACTGTGCTGACAATCCTGCGGAAATATGTCGCAGCCAACCACAAAGACTGGGATGTGAAACTTCCCCTGGTCCTCATGGCCATCAGGGTGACCCCTCATGAATCAACGGGGTTCTCCCCTCTTTAGATGATGACAGGCCGACAGATGACGGTACCCCTGCATCTGCTGTATTTGCAAGGAGAAGCAAACATTGTGACAGCATACATGGCCCAACAATACATGACTGAACTAACCGAGCATCTGAAATCCACCTTCTCCTTTGCTCAGAAACACTTACACAAAAGTGCAGAAGGCCAAGACAAGGACAAGGTGTGGTACTACTCGTTCGGACAACCTAGCCAGAACACAGACTAGACTGACCCGCAAACTGCTACCCCGCTGGACCGGACTGCATTTGGTAACTGACAAACTCTCCACCATTGTGTACCAAATCAAGGTCAGCAAGGGTCAAAGAGAACCAGTTTTCAAGTGGGTCCACCGCAGCCAAATAAAGCTGCACAAAAACCCCATGGGACTCACCGGGAATGCCACAGGCACCGATAGAACCTAAAAGCCATGCATTAGGTTGAGAGGACACAAGGTATGAATATCGACACCTGCCGCGTCCCAAACAATTGATCCACCCCGATCGTGATGAACTCCCAAAATCACTCCACCTTCCCAACAGGACAAATAAGACAAATAGAGTGACCTCACCAACACTGCAGTAGCGGGGGTGAGCCGTCATGTAAGCCAGACAGTCGGGTGCACGATGTTGTATGGCTGGGGGGCCTGGCTGCCTTTTTGTTTCTGTCTTTTGTTTTTCCTTCCAGGTGGCTTGCATTTGGGACTGAGTGGCTGTGTAGCTGAGTTTATCAGGACCTCACTCTGATCACCTGCGGCTCGTCAGGACTCACAGCTGTGGTGCATCTACATGGATTGGAACATGGTGGCATTTAAGACTGGAGTACACAGTGTGTATTTGCCAGAGACTCGACCTTGTGACCAGACGGGTGAGATCGTCGTCTCGGGAGCCATCTCATCATCAGTGGATGCAGAGAACGTCCAGGTTTGATGCATGGTCTATGAAAGAGGAGGGGGTGAGGTCTCACGCTCGTCAGCACACTTCCTGAGGTACGTTAGATTTTGTGACTAACATTTATACAGTCAGTAAATGTGGTGTCCCTCACACCTTATTATATTGAGCTGTATGTTGGTCGTTTAAATCAGCTTCCTCTGCAGTGGAGTTTTGTGAACTGGATGTTCCATGCCTGCAGGGTGGGAAGCTGATTAGTAATTAAGCCAGGAAGTGTTTGCTGTTTGTGCACCTTTGAGCGTTCTCTCTGTGTGTTGAGTGTGGACTCACATAATGATTCCTTCTTTCACAGACTCGGTTTGTCGCGGCCACCTGGGGGGTGTCGGCGGGGTCCTTGGGTCCGAACCAGTTCTGGCTCCGGACCGTTAGCGCTGCTGGGAGCGCACCGCAATCCACCACGCCAGACCGCGCACTTTTATATTTTTCACAGCACTGTTATGTTCATTAAACTCTGTTATCCTTTGTACCGTGCTCTGCTTATTTTATACTGGGTCCTTCAAACTCTGGTCGGTTCTCCGGGCTACGTCCGACACATAACACACAATATCCCTCAAAGGCCAAGAGCTCAAAAGTTTCGTCCTTTAAAAGCGACAACCTAACAGTTGAATCAAGAATTGGTTGGATAAGTCAAACTCTGTGCTGTAAGCTAGGAAAGAAAAACATTCCCAATATGCCTAAAGACAGACTTCTAATCATGTTTGTTGTGTTTGCCAGGATAACCTGGCTCATGATCCTGCTGTTCCTCAGTGCACCCTTCAGCAACACCTTTTCAGACGTGGTTGAAGTCAGACCAGAATCAGACACTGTCCTAAAAGACCAGCCCGGCTTATTAATAACAAACTGCTGCTTACAAACGCAGAGGGTGTTCATTAGGCTCAACCCCATGGAATTATACAGGGCAAACTTCACCAGTACTTCAGTAAATCTGGTCTCCTGGGCAGGTAGCCGGTGGACAAAGTCTGTCCTGAAACATGCAGAGGCAGACAATAGCCCACATGCTACACCAGATGGAGAAGTTCACCGTAATACAGACCGAACTGAGTGGACTCAACAAACGAGAGAAGAGGTTCATTGGAGGTCTGCTATTGGCAGTCTCAGCTGTAGGATCCCTCTTTAGCTTTGGCTTATCAGCAGTTAACACCATGACATTGGCCACAGTAAAGAGACACGGTAGTGAGCTTCAAGAGGCAATCCTGGAGATACAAGCTCAGCTTCACCTACAAAAAGAAGGTCTCGAGACCATCGTACAAACTGGCCGTGGTAATTCTTAACACCCATACCAATGCACACAAAAAGACAGTAGACATATTTGATCAGCTAATGTCAGTGTTGCAGGAAGACTGCACACACACACACAGATGTTAGGTATGCTCATGGCTGACATGACCAGGGACATTGGGTCCCCAATTGACAGCCTCGCCGTCGGTAGGATTCCACCTTATGTTGTCCCTTTATCACTGGTCCAACAACTTCTAGAGTCCCCAATCCATAGCCGACTCACACCGCTACACGCCCACCTCGAATACGCGCTGGGCAGTTCTGTTCCAATCTGAGTGGATCCAGAGACTCTGGAAATGGTATTTTTAATTAACTTGCCCATCGTCACCACCGAAAACATCTACAGGCTAAAGAGTGAACGTAGGTCTTTGGCAAGGAGACACTCACCTTTATATCCACACACCACCCATGGTGGCTTTCAATGATGCTAACCCGACTGTTTAATTAAAACAAAGCATCACCAATCCATCTTAACGTATTTGGTCCCCTCGAAGACCCTATGGGTCACTGTACCAGAAAACGCCCTGCTCTGCACTGGTGAGGTATCCCTCTACCACCTGCATCCCAACCAATATGACAGAGCCATTGAAGTGTCTGACTTTTATAAACAGACAGCTATTGCACTAGACCAACAAACACTGGATAAAGTCCAGTATGAAGGCTCTCAGGTCAATGATGTGGCCCTGATAGATAAAGTCTTGAAAGAAATCCAAAATCAGGTTCTCAGACCATACCAAGCCCTATCCTACGCGTGGTCCACTTTAAAATGTGTTATAGGTGTTAATGAGATTCTCTGAACAAACACAACTGGAAAGTGGTTAACCAGCAATTACACAAACAGACCACAAGGCCTTTATATCAAGGCTGAGTGATAGGAAGTCACTAATGTTAATTATTTTTTCATGTAGCACATATTCCCAGAATGTCTCAGTGGGTTTTACAGTGACCACAACATGCTGTGTCCAAGCTCTGAGTGATTTTTCATAGTCTGGGGAGAAATCTACTTGACATTTTTTGAGATCCTCAAAGTCAGCCTTGTGTGTTCTTGTACTGATGTGCATGGCATCAGTGCACAATAAACCTATCTGTGGACTACTGCCGTTGATTACTGGATCAGTGTTCTGATTAAAAGAGGATTCATCAATTAAAACAGAATAATCCAATATTTCCAGGAAGACTGTAATTCTTGTTGATGGATGATGGTTCCTGTGAATTTTTCTGTGTCAGAGAGTAAGCGTCTGCCTCAGTACCGATGAGCTCCAGCTGTACAGCTTTGGGCGACCAGTGACCCCTGCTTGATGGGGAGAACAGATTGGGTGTTTTATCTAGGTCATCTAACATTCTGTGTAGGGTTTAGACAAGCGCATACACAAACCCCAAAAGCTGTGTGGAGATGATTAGGCCTCATCAAACTCTCTCATCGTGTCCCTTATCACAGCAGTATCAGGTTCAGCACACATTTCATGGGGTAATGTAGCACAGCTCAAAATTATTTTAATATTGTGATATAATTCTGCATTTTCAAGGTATGATCAGTACATAATGTATTAGACAGGTTTGATGTTTGAGCCAATAATGAAATTCACTAACGAGGAAGATCCCATTCAACAAACTAGAGTACCATGCTCGTAGAGCGCAAACCTCCGCCAACACTAGTTTCCAATTCCACAAATTTTCACCTTGGAAAAAAATTTAAAGGTCAAAGTCCTGTTAGATTTGGCATTTCATAAGCTAAATTAGGTGTGGTCAAAAGTTAGGAGTATGTATATAAATGTTCATGCACTTGAATCTAAGTTTTTTTTTTTTTTTTTTGGTGTTGTCAGGTTTGTTTGTTTTTTTGTTTTTTTTTATTCTTTTTCAGATCATTTTCACAGAACATTGCTTGTCTCGGCTATGCACAATCTGTCATTGCTTTTGGGACTTGGTTTCAGACTGATACCTGGAAGATAGACAAACAGTCATCAAAGATACCCTGTATACATTATTAGCCAAGTGGCCTCTGTGTGCGTGCGTGCATGCGTGGGTATGGTTTCAATCACAGAGAAACTGGGGAGAGCTGAGATTTGCCATTTGGTATGCTTATATATTTTGGGTCAAAGATGAACACTACAAAAACAGAAAGTTGATAGGACTAATTTTTTGGGAGAAATTTGTGATTTTAGCCAACAACAGTGAACAGTGGATGTCATGCTGCAATGCACCATGGGAGTTTGGGGTTTTGGGGTTTTAAAGCAGTTTCCCGAGCAGCCGGGAAAGCAGGCCGGCTAGGTGACTGTGAGGAAGAAGTGTAGTTCTAAACAGAAGCCCCCTGTACACCACCAACCCGTTCACATCTCTAACCTTTTTTCCCCACTCGGCGACACACCCGCCAAGGATCAAACTCTGGTTATTGGCGACTCTGTTTTGAGAAATGTGAAGTTAGTGACACCAGCAACCATAGTCAAATGTCTTCCGGGGGCCAGAGCAGGCGACACTGAAGGAAATTTGAAACTGCTGGCTAAGACTAAGCGTAAATTTGGTAAAATTGTAATTCACGTCGGCAGTAATGACACCCGGTTACGCCAATCGGAGGTCACTAAAATTAACATTGAATCGGTGTGTAACGTTGCAAAAACAATGTTGGACTCTGTAGTTTTCTCTGGGCCCCTCCCTAATCAGACCGGGAGTGACATGTTTAGTCGCATGTTCTCCTTGAATTGCTGGCTGTCTGAGTGGTGTCCAAAAAATGAGGTGGGCTTCATAGATAATTGTCAAAGCTTCTGGGGAAAACCTGTTCTTGTTAGGAGAGACGGCATCCATCCCACTTTGGATGGAGCAGCTCTCATTTCTAGAAATCTGGCCAAATTTATTAAACCATCCAAACCGTGACTATCCAGGGTTGGGACCAGGAAGCAGAGTTGTAGTCTTACACACCTCTCTGCAGCTTCTCTCCCCCTGCCATCACCCCAATACCCCATCCCCGTAGAGACGGTGCCTGCTCCCAGACCATCAATAACCAGTAAAAATCTATTTAAGCATAAAAATTCAAAAAGAAAAAATAATATAGCACCTTCAACTGCACCACAGACTAAAACAATTAAATGTGGTTTATTAAATATTAGGTCTCTCTCTTCTAAGTTCCTGTTAGTAAATGATATAATAATTGATCAACATATTGATCTATTCTGCCTTACAGAAACCTGGTTACAGCAGGATGAATATGTTAGTTTAAATGAGTCAACACCCCCGAGTCACACTAACTGTCAGAATGCTCGTAGCACGGGTCGAGGAGGAGGATTAGCAGCAATCTTCCACTCCAGCTTATCAATTAATCAAAAACCCAGACAGAGCTTTAATTCATTTGAAAGCTTGACTCTTAGTCTTGTCCATCCAAATTGGAAGTCTCAAAAAACAGTTTTATTTGTTATTATTTATCGTCCACCTGGTCATTACTGTGAGTTTCTTTGCGATTTTTCAGACCTTTGGTCTGACTTAGTGCTTAGCTCAGATAAGATAATTATAGTGGGTGATTTTAACATCCACATAGATGCTGAGAATGACAGCCTCAACACTGCATTTAATCTATTATTAGACTGAGTTGGCTTTGCTCAAAATGTAAATGAGCCCACCCACCACTTTAGCCACACTTTAGATCTTGTTCTGACATATGGCATAGAAATTGAAGATTTAACAGTATTCCCTGAAAACCCCTTTTTGTCTGATCATTTCTTAATAACATTTACATTTACTTTAATGGACTACCCAGCAGTGGGGAATAAGTTTCATTACAGTAGAAGTCTTTCTGAAAGCGCTGTAACTAGGTTTAAGAATATGAGTCCTTCTTTGTTATGTTCTTCAATGCCATATACCATCACAGTGCAGAGTAGCTACCTAAACTCTGTGAGTGAGATAGATTATCTCGTCAATAGCTTTACATCCTCATTGAGCACAACTTTAGATGCTGTATTTTCTCTGAAAAAGAGAGCCTTAAATCAGAAGTGCCTGACTCCGTGGTATAACCCACAAACTCGCAGCTTAAAGCAGATAACCCGTAAGCTGGAGAGGAAATGGCGTCTCACTAATTTAGAAGATCTTCATTTAGCCTGGAAAAAGAGTCTGTTGCTCTATAAAAAAAAGCCCTCCGTAAAGCTAGGACATCTTACTATTCATCACTATTCATCACTAATTCAAGAAAATAAGAACAACCCCAGGTTTCTTTTCAGCACTGTAGCCAGGCTGACAAAGAGTCAGAGCTCTATTGAGTATTCCTTTAACTTTAACTAGTAATGACTTCATGACTTTCTTTGCAAATAAAATTTTAACTATTAGAGAAAAAAATTATTCATAACCATCCCAAAGACATATCTTTATGTTCGGCTGCTTTCAGTAATGCTGGTATTTGGTTAGACTCTTTCTCTCCGATTGTTCTGTCTGAGTTACTTTCATTAGTCACTTCTTCCAAACCATCAACATGTCTATTAGACCCCATTCCTACCAGGCTGCTCAAGGAAGCCCTACCATTAAATAATGCTTCGATCTTAAATATGATCAATCTATCTTTATTAGTTGGCTATGTACCACAGGCTTTTAAGGTGGCAGTAATTAAACCATTACTTAAAAAGCCATCACTTGACCCAGCTATCTTAGCTAATTATAGGCCAATCTCCAACCTTCCTTTTCTCTCAAAAATTCTTGAAAGGGTAGTTGTAAAACAGCTAACTGATCATCTGCAGAGGAATGGTCTATTTGAAGAGTTTCATTCAGGTTTCAGAATTCATCACAGTACAGAAACAGCATTAGTGAAGGTTACAGATGATCTTCTTATGGCCTCAGACAGTGGACTCATCTCTGTGCTCATCCTGTTAGACCTCAGTGCAGCTTTTGATACTGTTGACCATAAAATTTTATTACAGAGATTAGAGCATGCCATAGGTATTAAAGGCACTGTGCTGCAGTGGTTTGAATCATATTTATCTAATAGATTACAATTTGTTCATGTAAATGTGGAGTCTTCTTCACGGACTAAGGTTAATTATGGAGTTCCACAAGGTTCTGTGCTAGGACAGATTTTATTCACTTTATACATGCTTCCCTTAAGCAGTATTATTAGAAAGCATTGCTTAAATTTTCATTGTTACGCAGATGATACCCAGCTTTATCTATCCATGAAGCCAGAGGACACACACCAATTAGTTAAACTGCAGGAATGTCTTTCAGACTTAAAGACGTGGATGACCTCTAATTTCCTGCTTTTAAATTCAGATAAAACTGAAGTTATTGTACTTGGCCCCACAAATCTTAGAAACATGGTGTCTAACCAGATCCTTTCTCTGGATGGCATTACCCTGACCTCCAGTAGTACTGTGAGAAATCTTGGAGTCATTTTTGATTAGGATATGTCCTTCAATGCGCATATTAAGCAAATTAGAACAGCTTTTTTGCATTTGCGCAATATCTCTAAAATTAGAAAGGTCTTGTCTCAGAGTGATGCTAAAAAGCTAATTCATGCATTTATTTCTTCTAGGCTGGACTATTGTAATTCATTATTTTCAGGTTGTCCTAAAAGTTCCCTGAAAATCCTTCAGTTAATTCAAAATGCTGCAGCTAGAGTACTGACAGGGACTAGAAGGAGAGAGCATATCTCACCCATATTGGCCTCTCTTCATTGGCTTCCTGTTAATTCTAGAATAGAATTTAAAATTCTTCTTCTTACTTATAAGGTTTTGAATAATCAGGTCCCATCTTATCTTAGGGACCTCATAGTACCATATCACCCCAATAGAGCACTTCGCTCTCAGACTGCAGGCTTACTTGTAGTTCCTAGGGTTGGTAAGAGTAGAATGGGAGGCAGAGCCTTCAGCCTTCAGGCTCCTCTCCTGTGGAACCAGCTCCCAATTCAGATCAGGGAGACAGACACCCTCTCTACTTTTAAGTTTAGGCTTAAAACTTTCCTTTTTGCTAAAACTTATAGTTAGGGCTGGATCAGGTGACCCTGAACCATCCCTTAGTTATGCTGCTATAGACTTAGACTGCTGGGGGGTTCCCATGATGCACTGAGTGTTTCTTTCTCTTTGCTTTGTTTCTCTTTGTTGTGATTTGGCGCTATATAAATAAAATTGATTTGATTTGATTTAGTGTTTTTGATGTCTTCCACCACATCTCTGTTTGTGGGTGTGTAAAAGCGTGTGTGCATGAAAATTCAGTAAGGTATATCTTATATATTATATTCCAGTTCTAAGGTGCAACTATGCTAGTATACTAAGGTATATTTAAATATCTAAAAAGGAAGAGTAAAATAGAAGAGTAGAAAAGAGTAGAGTAGAGCCACTTACGAGGTGTATTAGATAAGAAACCGACACTTTTATTTTTTTTTAACTAGATGGATTTGAATGACGTGCGATTACACCAATCATGCTTGAACCCTCGTGCGCATGCGTGAGTTTTTTCACGCGTGTCGGTGACGTCATTTCCCTGTGCGCAGGCCTTGAGTGAGATGTGGTCCAGCCCTCTCGGCTGAATTCCTTTGTTTCACACGTTGCTCGAGACGGCGCATGTTGCTTTATCAAAATTTTTTCTGGACCTGTGAGGAATATCTGAGTGGACACTATTCGAGAAATTTAGCTGGTTTTCGGTGAAAAGTTTAACGGCTGATGAGAGATTATGGGGTGTTTCTGTTGCTGTAAGGACTTCCCACAGAGCGGGACGTCGCACAGCGCTTTCAGGCGCCGTCGTCGGCCTGTTTCGACCTGAAAACATCCTAATTTAAGGCTTAATTCACCCAGGACGTCGTGAGAGAACAGAGAAGATTCAGAAGAGGCCGGCATGAGGACTTTATGTGGACATTCCACTGTTTAAGGACATTTTGTAATGAAAGACGTGCACGCAAATTCGCCGAGTCGTTTCCGTGTCGACTCAGCGAGGAAAAACACCTCCGTGTTGAAAACCATTTGTAAAATTCAGGCGGCTTTTGATGGCTTTCAACAAGTGAGTAACTGAGAAATTGTTTAACAGCTTGGGCATGTTCCAACTTGCCCGTTAAGGTTTCCAACGGAGATGTTTTGTTATATGGCTGGGGGGGCCTGGCTGCCTTTTTGTTTCTGTCCTTTGTTTCTCCTTCCAGGTGGCTTGCATTTGGGACTGTGTGGCTGTGTTGCTGAGGTTATCAGGACCTCACCCTGATCACCTGCGGCTCGTCAGGACTCACAGCTGAGGTGCATCTATATGGATTGGAACATGGTGGAGACTGGAGTATACAGTGTGTATTTGCCAGAGACTCGACCTTGTGACCAGACGGGTGAGATCGTCGTCTCGGGAGCCATCTCATCATCAGTGGATGCAGAGAACGTCCAGGGTTTGATGCACGGTCTGTGAAAGAGGAGAGGGTGAGGTCTCACGCTCGTCAGCACACTTCCTGAGGTACGTTAGATTTTGTGACTAACATTTATACAGTCAGTAAATGTGGTTCCCTCACACCTTATTATATTGAGCTGTACGTTAGTCATGTATCGGCTTCCACTGCAGTGGAGTTTTGTGAACTGGATGTTCCATGCCTGCAGGTTGGGAAGCTGATTAGTAATCAAGCCAGGAAGTGTTTGCTGTTTGTACACCTTTAAGTGTTCTCTCTGTGTGTAGAGTGTGGACTCACATAATGGTTCCTTCTTTCACAGACTCGGTTTGTTGCGGCCACCTGGGGGGTGTCGGCGGGGTCCTTGGGTCCAAACAGCTTCTGGCTCCGGACCGTTAGCGCTGCTGGGAGCGCACCACGCCAGACCGCACTTTGTTATTTTTGTATCACTGTTATGTATTAAATTCAGTTAGCCTTTGTACCGTGCTCTGCTTATTTCATACTGGGTCCTTCAAACGCTGGTCGGTTCTCCGAGCTGCGTCCGACACATAACATGTTTTTCCTGTCGCGACCCCCCGCGGTCGGGTCCGGCCTGACATGCGACTCTGCCCGCACGTTCTTTCATTACAAAATGTCCGTTAACAATGGAATGTCCGAATAAACTCCTCATGCTGACGACTTCTGAAAGTTCTCTGTTCTCTGACGACTTACTGCGTCAACAGAGCCTGAAATGTGGACGTTTTCAACTTGAAATGGCGAGACGCTGCCTCCTCAAAGCGCAGATCGCCGTCAGGCGCCGTGGGCCGTCCTTAAAGCGACACTACCAGACCAAAACCTCTCATCAGCCATTAAAATTTTTACCGAAAACCAGCTGAATTTATCGAATGGTGTCCACTCAGTTGTGCCTTACAGTTTTTGAAAAAATTTTTATCAAACAAAGCAGCAGTCTCTGAGCCATTCCTAAACAATGAAAAAACGATGAGAGGGTGGGCCACTCCTCACTCAAAGACTGCCCACAGGCGAATGACGTAACCGACAGGCGTGAAAAAAACTCTTGCATGCCCACGAGGGTTCAAGCATGCTGATGTAATCGCACGTGATTCAAATCCATATGGTTTTTGAAAATTATAATAAGGTCGGATACTTTAATAGACCTCGTAGGTGCCTGGTCTTGAGAACCAGGGATCGTAGGTTGAAAAGCTTTTTTATCCCATGGGAACTCTCCCTACCCACTCAAGCGGCTCAAGAAAAAAAGGTATATATAATAATAAATAATAAGACATAAGAAAGATAAGACATCATAAGACATCATCAGCATGTATGCATGCAATTTCGACCACAGACAAACTGAGGAGAGGTGACATTTGCCATTTGGTATGCTTATGTATTTTGGGTCAGGGAAGAACGCCGCCAAAACAGAACATTGATAGGTGTAATATTTTTAGAGAAACTATGGACATTAGCTAACAACACTGAGCGATGGACGTTGATATTTACATTCTGGACTTACACACCAATCCAGCATGGGGCAGTAAATTACCTGTACATTATGCGTGCATGCTTTTATTTAGTGAGTTCAATGTAAGTACAGTGGAACCTCGACATACGAGTGACTCAACATACAAGTTTTTTGAAATACAAGCCGTCACTCGGGCCATATTTTTGTTTGGAATATGAGTGGAAATCTGAGTTACGAGTCGCGCTTTGGGACACCACCGGAGCAAAAAGGAAAGTGGAGAGAAGAAAGAGGATGAACTTCTAGTGCGGACAGATACGTCACGTTTTGGCGGCTTTTGTTGCAGAGGAAGGCTATGTTCCACAACAAGCGTTTAACTGTGATGAAACTGGATTATTCTGGAAAAAAATGCCACAGAGGACGTATTTAACAGCAGAGGAGAAGAAGCTGCTTCACTGAAAAGAAACACCCAGAAAAGTGTCCACTGGTCGTGCTTCAGCACTTTTTAATGACACTTGTGCGTCATATTTCTGCAACAGTTTGAAAGACAGACAGAAGCAAATCTCCTTGGATAGTTTTTTTTTTTATCCAAAAGACCTGCAAGACCTTACAATTAAAGTTACACCTGTATGATCTTTTTAAGGATCGACAGTTTAGTTTGTCTTCACAGTGAGTGCAAACCTTCCCCCCTCCCTCCCTTCTCCATTTCCACCTCTGTTAACCGCATTTAATAAAAGTTTTTTCTTTCATTTTATATATTTTGTTATGCACAGGTAAAGTCTACATGTCTGTTTGTTAATAAAAATGTATTTTTAGAATGGTTTGGGATGTTTTACAAGATTGGATCAGATTAAAATTATTTTAATTATTTTCAGCAGGGTAATTTTGTTTGAAATACAAGCAGACTGGCTTACGAGCATGGTCACTGAACGAATTAAACTCATATCTCGAGGTTCCACTGTACATAATATAATTGTAAATACATTAAAAATACATGGACAACACAAAGTGAAAACACTTCCAGTGTGGACCATTTAAAAATTAAATGACAGTCTAAGGCACACCTGTGCACTAATCATGGTGTCTAATCAGCATCTTGATATGGCACACCTGTGAGGTGGGATGGATTATCTCAGCAAAGGAGAAGTGCTCACTATCACAGATTTAGACTGGTTTGTGAACAATATTTGAGGGAAATGGTGATATTGTGTATGTGGAAAAAGTTTTAGATCTTTGAGTTCATCTCATACAAAATGGGAGCAAAACCAAAAGTGTTGCGTTTATATTTTTGTTGAGTGTAGAAGTAATAATAAAATAAAATAATAATAATAATATTGATGATGATGATGATAATGATAATAATAATAATGATAATAATAGTGTGTATATGATAAAAATAAGCTAAACAATTTCTAAATACATTAAGACAGCAAATTAACATAAAAAAATCATGTAATTAACAGGAAATAAAATGGTTGAGTTCTTCTAAAACCTGTTGAACTATAAGGTCTAATTGTTCCAAAAACACTCTGGACTCACACGGCATTCGAACTCATTATAGAAACTTTGCATAATTTATTACCACCCTTTAAAAATGTCAGCTACCTATTTTACAAACACTACCCAATCTACAGCCCATGGATCCCCACTGGAAACATGCTAGTCCTACATAACACTCTCAAATATGAAAGAAATTAAGAATAATAGTTTTTTTAATTTGTTCAATAATAAGAATAGGGATTTTTCCAATTTTCCAAGATTTTTCATGACTTTTTTACATTTTTTAATTTAACCTTTATTTAACCAGGTTAGCTCATCTCAGACTCCTCCCTTTTACAAGGGAGACCTGAACAATTATAAAGTTTCCAGTTCACCTAACCTGCATGTCTTTGACCCAGTAGTGGGCACAGCTGACCAAAAAGTTAGCTTCGATAACCATTAATCAGATAACTGAAAAGTTATCTTTTATGACGATAAACCAATAAACTGCTAAAAAATGTATCATTATTACAGATAACTGATAACTATTAGTATTGATTTGGAAACGGCCACATCAGATGACACTGTCGGCTTCTGATAAACCAGTTTCACTTTAAGTGCCGCAGGGGCTTCTGGGTAAATTCAAGGATCACAAACACAAAGAACACACAAAAAAGAATAAATAAAAAATAAAACCCCAAACACTGTCATCATCTTTCAAAAGCAGTAACACACAGTATTAGAAGTCACAGTTTACCTCGGTATTAGATACACCGTCATTTACGAGCTAAAAGCTGCTGCTTTTTTCACATGCTTTGAACCCTGACACTTAAACAACTGAAATACATCCATTAATGCATTGATCGGCAGAGTAAAATACGCGTAGTAAATATAAATTCTTACCTTTTAGTTTCAGTGGGATTCATCTGAATAAATAATCCACATAAAGCGTCCTTTTTAAAAATCCAGAACAGTGTCTAAACATGAAGAAACGTCCTTCCATCTGTACACACAGCTGCGCCATGAGAGGTCCTCTCCCCCACCGAGTCTTGGCGATTAAATTACAGCCACAAAGAAATAAAATAAAATAATGTTAAAATTAGTTTGTTTTGTTTTTGTGTCGAGTGGACAAGCCACTGTAATGTGCAAAGTGAACCTGAACTACACTACTCACAGTGCTCCCTGCGTCGACCGGCCAATCACGTTTTGCACTTAATGATGACGTCATCAGCAAACGACAGGCAGCCAGTCTGCTCCGTGGCTAGAAACACACAACAAATGGACTAAAATGTTTGATTTTAGGGTTTACAAACGTTTTTCACCGTTTAACGTTACCATCAAAGAAAATGTTATCGGTCTGAAAGTTATCGAAACTAAATTTATTGGAAGATAAGTGGTCCGATGATGGTTTTAAAACTTATCTGAAAAGTTAATCCGATAGCAAAAACATTAGCTTCAATAATTATCTGCTATCGGATTAGCTGAACTGTGCCTACTACTGCTTTGACCTATGACCTTGAAAACTGAATCAGTTCTTGCCTATGTGGCAGAGCGGACATGATAAATTATGGTTATCAAGATAACTAGTGCTGTGCCCATAGGAAGTTTGTATTCCTGTAGAAAAATGGGAGCTTAAGTAGATTTCTCATTGATGGTCGTATGAGGCTGTGTTTGAAGGAGGAATGTACAAAGAGAGGTACTTATGTTATATATATATATGTCCTGTGCTCTGCGCTGTTGTTTACCGTCCACCAAAATTTAATAAGGATTTTATTCAGGAGTTTTCTGAGTTTCTGGCAGATTTTATCCCAAAATATGACAAACTTTTAGTCTGTGGTGACGTCGAACAAGGACTTTGAGTTATGCTTGTTTTTGTTGATCAAATCAGAGTAATAGGTCCACTTTGTAGTCAATAATGTCACGCCATGCAAGGTGGAAAACTTCTAATTTTGAACGACGCCATTTCCGTTCTAGACCTCTTGCCTTATGCTTGAGGTCACGCAGGTAATCATTGAACAAAGGTGACTGTGTTTTGAGCACTGAGTTTAAACTATCCACAAGACTGTCTACTGATTGGTAAGACATCAGGCAGTTTAGCTTCAAATTTAGTCTTAGTTGAGGAGCTGATGCATCACCGTAATGATATATAAGGTTGTTGTTCCACTAAACACAGCAGTGAAACTGTAAACTTAATAAGTGAGTGATTAGAGACCATTGATGTAAGAAGCATGATGCCAATATTCGTGACAGCAATACTGCATGTGAGAACCAAATCCAGGGTATTTCCACTAATGTGCATCGAGTCCTGAATGCATTGCCGAAATCCAAGTTTTTTCACGCCTGTCGGTTGCGTCATTCGCCTGTGAGCAGGCTTTGTGTGAGCACTGGTCCACCCTCTCGTCATTTTTTTATTGCGAATAAATGTCTGGATGATTTGGAGCTTTGCTGCATCAATTCTTTTCCAGAAACTGTGAGAGACTTCCAGGTGGACACTATTTGGAAAATTAATATGGCTTTCAGGGACGATTTTATGGGGATTATACAGATTAAGGAGTGTTACTGCCGCTTTAAGGATGGCCCACAACTACTGAGAGTGCGGCGCGCTCCCAGCGCCGATCGACATGCTCAGACCCCGCTGAAACAACCAGATCATTTCCAACGTGAAGGCTTTGTTGATCTTCAGTTAAGCCTTCAGTTAAGCCTTCAGTTAATTCAAAATGCTGCAGCTAGAGTACTGATGGGGACTAGAAGGAGAGAGCATATCTCACCCATATTGGCCTCTCTTCATTGGCTTCCTGTTAATTCTAGAATAGAATTTAAAATTCTTCTTCTTACTTATAAGGTTTTGAATAATCAGGTCCCATCTTATCTTAGGGACCTCGTAGTACCATATCACCCCAATAGAGCGCTTCGCTCTCAGACTGCAGGCTTACTTGTAGTTCCTAGGGTTTGTAAGAGTAGAATGGGAGGCAGAGCCTTCAGCTTTCAGGCTCCTCTCCTGTGGAACCAGCTCCCAATTCAGATCAGGGAGACAGACACCCTCTCTACTTTTAAGATTAGGCTTAAAACTTTCCTTTTTGCTAAAGCTTATAGTTAGGGCTGGATCAGGTGACCCTGAACCATCCCTTAGTTATGCTGCTATAGACGTAGACTGCTGGGGGGTTCCCATGATGCACTGTTTCTTTCTCTTTTTGCTCTGTATGCACCACTCTGCATTTAATCATTAGTGATCGATCTCTGCTCCCCTCCACAGCATGTCTTTTTCCTGGTTCTCTCCCTCAGCCCCAACCAGTCCCAGCAGAAGACTGCCCCTCCCTGAGCCTGGTTCTGCTGGAGGTTTCTTCCTGTTAAAAGGGAGTTTTTCCTTCCCACTGTAGCCAAGTGCTTGCTCACAGGGGGTCGTTTTGACCGTTGGGGTTTTACATAATTATTGTATGGCCTTGCCTTACAATATAAAGCGCCTTGGGGCAACTGTTTGTTGTGATTTGGCGCTATATAAAAAAATTGATTGATTGATTGATTGATCTGGGTCCTCGTCTGACTTTCACAAAAAGGTAGAAGTCGTGGACATCGCACTTTTTCGGCACATTCCACTGTTACAGGAGTTTTTTTCATGGAAAGAAAAGCGGAGGGATGCGCCACGGAGCCGTTCATTACGCAGCACAAAATCACCTCCGTGTTGGTCTCACAGGACGGCTTTCAGGTGGATTTCAGATGGATTACGGTTGCTTTTCAGTCGTGTGGTTGTCCAATTGTGATTGTGCATGAGCTGGACATGCCCCAACATGTCCCGGAAGGCTTCATCACGGCATTGCTTTGCGCCATGCGGCTCCACCGCGACGCGCGGAATTCCGCTCCTCTTTCCATGACAAAAACTCCTGTATCAGTGGAATGTGCCATTCATTTCTAAACTGGACGCTGTCTTGATCCGGTATGTCGTCTGACTAGCACAGGAATTGTGAAAAGACGTGGACATCAGCACTTTTTCGGCACATTGAGACAGACATGCGGAGGAGTTCCGCGCGTCACAGTGGAGCCGCATGGCGCAAAGCAGCACCATGATGAAGCCTTCCGGGACATGTTGGGGCATGTCCAGCTCATGCACAATCACAATAGGATAATCACACGACTGAAAAGCAACCGGAATCCATCTGAAATCCACCTGAAAGCCATCCTGTGAGACCAACACGGAGGTGGTTTTGTGCCGCATAATGAACGGCTCTGTGGCGCGTCCCTCCGCTTTTCTTTCCATGAAAAAAACTCCTGTAACAGTGGAATGTGCCGTTCATTTCTAAACTGGACACTGTCTTGATCCATTTACATGTTGGGGTTTTACATAATTATTGTATGGCCTTGCCTTACAATATAAAGCGCCTTGGGGCAACTGTTTGTTGTGATTTGGCGCTATATAAAAAAATTGATTGATTGATTGATTGATTGAATGTGCCGTTCATTTCTAAACTGGACACTGTCTTGATCCGGTATGTCGTCTGACTAGCACAGGAATTGTGAAAAGACGTGGACATCAGCACTTTTTCAGCACATTGAGACAGACGTGCGGAGGAGTTCTGTGCGTCGCGGTGGAGCCGCATGGCGCTAAGCAACGCCGTGATGAAGCCTTCCGGGACATGTTGGGGCATGTCCAGCTCATGCACAATCACAATCGGATAATCACACGACTGAAAAGCAACCGGAATCCATCTGAAATCCACCTGAAAGCCGTCCTGTGAGACCAACACGGAGGTGGTTTTGTGCCGCGTAATGAATGGCTCCATGGCGCGTCACTCTGCTTTTCTTTTCATGAAAAAAACTCCTGTAACAGTGGAATGTGCCGAAAAAGTGCTGATGTCCACGACTTCTCCCTTTTTGTGAAAGTCAGACGAGGTCCCGGATCAGCAAAGCCTTCACGTTGAAAATGATCTGGTTGTTTCAGCGGGGTCTGAGCATGTCGATCGGCGCTGGGAGCGCGCCGCGCTCTCAGTAGTTGTAGGCCGTATATCCCTCTGTGATTTTTATGGACACATTTACGGAACCAGGCCATAGTCTCAACTTGGTTGTTCAGTTTCCCTCCCTGGCAGATAAACTGCACTATCACCATAGTGGATTTTCTGCACTAATTTCTCCGCTAAGCTCATGGATTCCACACCCACATTTGTCATTAGCCTTGTAGGGTCTCTAATCACCTGCTCTGTGGCCTGCTGTAAATTCCTAATGTTACCCTCCCTGTAGAGCTCTATCTATGTTCGCAGACAAGATGGCGGCACCTTCCCCAGTAGGGTGGAGGCCATCCGGCATCAGCAAGCCACGGCGGCCCCAGAACGAAGGCCTGTTATCAATAAACCTAAAGCCTTGCTGTCTACACCTATTTAACGATGTCAGCTTGCTAAACGCCTCATCATTACCCCGGGAGGGGAGGGGACCAGAGACTATTAATCAGTGCTAACATATCTTTCTGGCAAGGTCACAAGTCCTCTCTATGTCCATTTTTGTGACCTCTGAGTGCTTCATCCTGATATCATTGGTGCCGACGTGAATAACTATGTGACTATATCTCAGCACCCTAAGATGGGATGCAGTGTCGGGAGCTCTGGCCCCAGGAATACATTTAATGTCAGCCGGCGTCTGTAACCTGACTTTGTGGGTGATAGAATCCCCTATCACTAAAGTCTGGTGTTTCGGCCTCAAGACAGGAATGGAAGTCACTCGTGGGCTCAGAGAATTCACATCAGCCTATTCCAAGGGGGAGAACCAATTCACAGTTCGCAGTGGCGAGTGTGCTCTGGGTACCACAACCGGGCACCAAGTCCTACAGGGCTTCCTCCGCCTAGCCACAGTCCGAAAGCCATCCTCCACAGCTGGCGTTTCTAGGCTGATACTAATGGGCTCGCTAGCCGGCCCAACACTAACCTCATCTGGAGTGCCCATAACATCTAACTCCACTGAGCTAAGAAGCTGCTCTAACTGCTCTAACACTTCAGATGGCAAGCTGTCTATAGACAATGTGAAAAAGAGTGACACGGTGCGTGCTGCTACATTACAGAAAAGTCTCATGTCAAGACAGATTCTCAAAGCAAAATAAAAACAAAGCCTACCAGCTACACTGAGAAGATCATTAAAAAGAAAAAAAAAACAAAAAAAAACTGAACGGGCCACTCACTAGTTATTTCCAAAGTCCACTCCACAAAAGAAGTCCCCAGGCTTGGATTGTACGCGATTGCCAGCCGGTGTCATGGAGCTCCTCACAAAGTTCTGTCACCATTCTGGCACATTAGATAGAAAATGTGTGTGTCCAGGCAGCCTGTAAGAAACAGCGTTGTTGAGACATTCACGGCGGACAAGAAATGTACTAAAAAACATCTGGATTGCCATAGCAGTTGCCGGAGCTGCTTTACCCTTTCAGAAGCATATATATTGAAACTGTAATAAAGTAAAAAAATACTGTAATATATATATATATATATATAAAGTCTGTGCTGCAACATGTAACTACTGTATTCATATTATATACAGCCTTAATGAAATGTTATACATTAAATCCTTTGTGTTCATCTCTTGTCTCCACCTTTACTGGCAGATGTATGTGACATACACAGTACATGCAAAGGGGACTCGCCTGGCCAAGCCTGTGTTGTCACTTGGGCTTGTGTGCCTGGCCTTCCTCACGGGTCTCAACCGTGTGGCAGAATACCGGAACCACTGGTCAGACATCATCGCAGGTTTTATCATTGGTACTGCCATCGCTACTTTCCTGGTAAGACTCACACCATGAGTGTCTGCAAGATGCTTTATGTGAAAAAGAGGCTGTGAGAGTGTGCAACAGGTGTGTACAGATAAAGAGTGTAAACAATGTTTAGGATGTGAAGTCACTGGGCAGAGAGTAGTAATATATACCCTGATTGCTATGGGTCACATTTCTGTCTATGGTTAGTTTGGGTTTGCCATCGTCTTCCAGGTATTTTTGTTGTCCTGGTTTTTCATTGCTCTCGAGTGAGTTTCCGGTGTGTTCTCTTCACGCTGTCCAGTGTTACTCTCCCACATCAGTTTATCTCTGTGTTCTCTGGTATTCTCTCCTGTGTCGGATTGTCTCCCATGCTTTATTCTGACATGTCTTCCCTGTTTCCTCCATGTAGTTTCACTACCTTGTTCTGATTTCCAGTTTCATGTGTCTCTGCAATTCTGTGGTTAATTGTTTGCTGACCTTTTCTCACGAAGCATCACCTCCTTGGCAGATTGTCTAGCTTCATGCTTCCTAGTGTTTGCCTCTATGATATCGACCCATGCTGCCGTTCAGTGCTTACTGAGTCTTGCCTGCTGTTCCTAGTTTTGGTTGCCTGATATGATTGTTGACTGTGCTTCTGCTTGTGTTTGTGGACAACTTCTTGACTGCTCCCTATCAGGACACTGTTTTCAGGTGGACTGATCACTCATGGTCCAGACGCCTGCCTGAGTAAGCGACAATTGTCATGGCCCATTGTCATGGTTGATGGAATATTTTTGAGTAGTTGGACACTGCCTGCTGGAATTGTTTTATTAAAACCAGCATTTACCTACACCATCTTTGTGATTCTCTGCATTTGGGTCCTCTGTCAGTACAATGTACTTACAACACCCCATAACGACAACATGATGTTTTATTCAAATTGATTAAAAATAAAAAAGTAAGAAATCACATGTACGTAAGTATTCACACTTCACTCAGTACGCTGTTGATGCACATTTGGCAGCAATTACAGCCTCAAGTCTTCTTGAATATGATGCCACAAGCGTGGTGCAGCTATTGTTGGGCAGTTTTGTCCATTCCTCTTTGCAGCATCTCTCAAGCTCCATCAGGTTGGGTGGGGAGTGTTGGTGCACAGCCATTTTTAGATCTCTCCAGAGATGTTCAGTCAGATTCAGGTCTAGGCTCTGGCTGGTCCTCTCAAGGACATTCACAGAGTTGTCCTGAAGCCACTCCTTTGATATCTTGGCTGTGTGCTTCAGGTCATTGTCCTGCTGAAATATGAACCGTCACCCCAGTCTGATGTCAAGAGTGCTCTGGAGCAGGTTTTCATCCATCCCTGTACATTGCTGTATTCATCGTTCCATCAATCCTGACTAGTCTCCCAGTTCCATCCACTGAAAAACATCCCCACAGCATGATGCTGCCACCACCATGCTTCACTGTAGGGATGGTGCCTGGTTTCTTCCAATCATTACATGAATGCCAGATGCCTGGCATTCACGCCAAATAGTTCAATCATTGTCCTATCAGACCATAGAATTTTGTTTCTCATGGTCTGAGAGTACTTCAGGTGCCTTTTGGTAAACTCCAGGTGGGCTGCCATGTGCCTTTTACTAAGGAGTGGCTTCCATCTGATCACACTACCATACAGGCCTGATTGGTGGATTGCTGCAGAGATGGTTGTCCCCCTCTCTACACAGAGTAATACTGGCGCTCTCACAGAGTGACAATTGGGTTCTTGATCAGCTCCCTGACTAAGGCACTTCTCCCCGATTGCCCAGTTTTGACGGGTGGCCAGCTCTAGGAAGAGTCCTGGTGGATTGGGATCTTCAAAGCAGCAGAAATGTTTCTGTGCCCTTCCCCAGATTTGTGCCTCGAGACAGTCCTGTCTCGGAGGTCTACAAACAGTTACTTTGACTTCATGCTCGGTTTGTTCTCTGACATGCACGGTCAGCTGTGGGACCTTATATGTAGACAGGTGTGTGTCTTTCCAAATCATGTCCAATTAACTGAATTTACCCCAGGTGGACTCCAATTAAGCTGTAGAAACATCTCAGGGATGATCAGTGGAAACAGGATGCACCTGAGCTCAATTTTGTGCTTCATGGCAAAGGCTTTGAATACTTCTGTACACGCGATTTCTTAGGTTTATTATGTTTAATACATTTGCAAAAGTGTCAAAAAACAAAACGTTTTCACATTGTCATTATACGGGGTATTGTGTATAGAATTTAGAGAAAAAAGTAAAGTTCATCCATTTTGGAATAAGGCTGTAACATAAAATGTGGAATAAGTGAAATGCTGTGAATACTTTCAGGATGGCCTGTACATTTGTGTTGAAAATAATAGTGTGTTTAAAAAAGAGTTTAAATCTCAAATCCTTATAATAGCTTTTATTTCCATACACGCAAATGCATTGGGAACGCTACACATTCTATTCCAAATCAAAGCATGAAGAAAAATTGATCAAATTTGTCATTACTTTGCAGAAAGTGAAGAAAAAATGAACATTAGGCTGTTCAACAAAATAGCAGTGTCTGCATTTTTCATTCTGTGAAACAACAGGCCCTAATTTAAGGATGAAGGCAGCAGATGTACATGCTGGTTGTTGTGCATTTCTCGCTGAAAATCTGGATATAAAGAAGTGCAAAAAATGATAGGTTGCTCAGCTAAAATGATCTCAAATCCTTTAAAATGCCAACAAAAGCCATAAAAACTTGGAAGAAAACAGCCATGCAAATGGATCAAAGAATAGCCGGAATGTCAAAGACTCAGCCAGTGATCGGTTCCAGGGTGATCAAAGAAGGTCTGAAGTTACTTGTGAGTACTGTAACAATTACAGTACACTTATATGAAGCCAAGCTACAGGCAAGATACCCCGCAAAGTCCTATTGTTGAAAAAATGACGGGCTGAAGAGTTTGCTTGTTCCTAATCAGGTGGTCAAAGGAGGTGTTGTAGGAGCCTCAGTTTGCCAAACAACACATTGACTGACCTAAAGAGAAATGGTGCAACATTTTGTGGACTGATGAATGCAAGATTGTTCTTTTTGGGTCTCAGTAGTAGTTTCCTGGATCCTCCACCAGGCAACTATCCCTGTGGCTCTTGCATAGAGTGCAATTACAAATGCAAGACTTACACACACCCAATGTCTGGAAAGATATTCAAAATAAAGTGACAATTACATGTTCAACAAAGAATGTCATATTTCTTAGAATGCCCCTGTGGACTGGGTTATGTAGGTAAAACATCTAGAGCATTAAAAACTCCAATAGCAGAGCACAGATGCAGTATTTAGCACGAGGACTTAAGAAATCCTGTTAGTTCTCATTTTAAGGAAGCACAGCACCCTGTTTCCTCTCTAAAAGACATTAGGACTCAGCATATAAAAAACCCCAAGAAGAGGAGGGGACATCAACAGGCTGCTCTTACAAAGAGAGAGCTTCCACATTTATATATTACAAACTCTAATGCCTCACGGCCTATATTAAGCACTTTCTATAATTGTACTGAATATATCTGGAATGTTTTTTATTTTTCTACTTGATTTTTAATGTACTTTTTTGGGAGACAAGATGTAAAAAAAAACTTCTTTTTTTTATCATAATGGGCAGGTTTGACCATTGATATGACGTGTATTTATGTGTGCCAAACTCCTTCTGCCACCTGGGGGATGAGCCAACTAATCAGTGAGCAGATGTTATATATGGGAGGGGCATACTCAGTGAAACTTTGACCAGAGGAAGATCCAGTGGGATCAAAACATTGTCACATCAAAGGAAGTAACAAAGGAGTAAGTATGCAGGCTTTTTTTTATTGTTGCAATTTGTGTGTATGGAAATAAAAGCTATTATAAAGGATTTTGAGCTTTACACACTTTTTAAACACACTGCTATTATTTTGAACACAACTGTATGCTCATAGGTATAGGTATCACAGTTTAGTTCATATTGCAGTCCTGAAATTCCTTCCCAGGTGCCTTAACCTCCATTCACATGTTTCTACAGGTGACCTCAGTAGGTCACTCGTTAGAAAGGGATAAAGTCCCACTTTAGTTTCACCTGAAACCACTGATTGTGGTGACCCATGCCTTCTTTCACATCTTGGCACATGTGATTAGGCACATGAACAATAGTAGTCCAGTTGCCCTTTTTCAAGCTCCAGAGACAACTATGACCTAGATGCCTGAGAACCTACATGGACATTTAGTTCATATTGGTCACCTAAACAGTTTTTATGAAACCCGTACATTGTTTTGTAGACTAGCATGGTGCCAAAGCGGGTTGGATTTAATCAGTTGGGTGTGTTTTGGGTGTAAAGTGAATTATGTCCGTCAGATTTGTCTTCTATTGCTGCTGCCTTTAAAAAGCCATATGGACTTGAACGTGGAACATTTCTATTTATATAGCCACCTCAACACGCAACAGAGGTCTGAAGGCTTTTGGTGAGTAAACACAAAGGTAGAAGCAGTCATCCACCAAAGCTCCTTGAGGTTTCCAAAACACCTTGTTGTATGGCTGGGGGGGCCTGGCTGCCGGTTTGTTTGCCTTGTGTTTCCTCCCAGGTGGCATGCATTTGGGACTGAGTGGCTGTGTTGCTGAGGCTGTTAGGACTTCACCCTGATCACCTGCGACTCGTCAGGACTCACAGCTGAGGTGCATCTGGAGGGATTGGAGTATGTTGGCATTTAAGACTGAAGTGCACAGTGTGCATTTGCCAGAGACTCGACCTTGTGACCAGACGGGTGAGATCGTCGTCTTGGGAGCCATCTCATCAGCAGCGGACGCTGAGAATGTCCAGGTTTGATGCACGGTCTGTGAAAGAGGAGAGGGTGAGGTCTCACGCTCGTCAGCACACTTCCTGAGGTACGTTGGATTTTGTGACTAACAGTTATACAGTCAGTAAATGTGGTGTCCCTCACACCTTATTGTATTGAGCTGTATGTTAGTCATGTATCAGCTTCCACTGCGGTGGTGATTTGTGAACGGGATGTTCCATGCCTGCAGGTTGGAAGCTGATCAGTAATCAAGCCAGGAAGTGTTTGCTGTTTGTACACCTTTAAGTGTTCTGTGTGTAGAGTGTGGACTCACATAATGGTTCCTTCTTTCACAGACTCGGTTGTTGCGGCCACCTGGGGGGTGTCGGCGGGGTCCTTGGGTCCGAAACAGCTTCTGGCTCCGGACCATTAGCGCTGCTGGGAGCGCACCACGCCAGACCGCACCTATTATTATTATGATCACTGTTATGTATTAAATTCAGTTAGCCTTTGTACCGTGCTCTGCTTATTTCATACTGGGTCCTTCAAACGCTGGTCGGTTCTCCGAGCTGCGTCCGACACATAACACACCTCCTCTGACCATCTGATCTCCTTCATATCCCATCAGGCACAAGCAAACCCCTGCTGGCCCTGGACCCTCCTGTGGCCTAGGCCTCACCATTGTAATTCCAGCTGCAAACCCAGCAAGGAGGAAAATGTGCATATAAATATGATGCAGACCACTTATTAGAATTTAGTATTTTTCTGTTGGGTTTTAATTTTGTTTGATAAGTGCTAATGCACATCCCTGTGCGTACAAGCATAATGTATGCAAGTTGTGGTCTTTCCTATTTGCAATACACCCACACACTGCACACTGATATAATGCAATGCTGCTGTCATGTTAACATGTCAACATAATGCTACAGCAGGGACAAACATGCTGACAAACTACTACGAGGCCCCAGGAGCTGCATCAGCAAAGCAACAGTTTGTGATCAATGCATGAGACAAAAAATATTAAAAACTACACAAAGGCCATCAAGCAGCTGAAACTATCAAGAATCCAATCATTTAAAAAAAAGATACCCACACACAGCTCTGGAGCAGGAAGACTTTATTGTACCTCATATGTTTATCATACATTTGTGTGTAATTCATGTGCATTACAACTTTCCTTAGCTTGCGTGTGTGTATTTTCTAGGTGGTTTGTGTGGTCCATAACTTCAAAGGGAAGTTACTGCTGAATGAGGAGTCACCAGCGGAGCAGCGAGCTAACACCACGGGCCAAACACAGAGCCCTCTGGAGAAATACATCGCCTCACAGGTCAGAGACTGACAGCCACCTGACTCATGTCTATGTTTAATTACATCATTTAGGCTGATGACACCACGGTGGCATTTCAAATACTAACATGGTCTCATTATATCCTACTTTTGTAATTATTGGTTTTACTGTATTTTTGACATGTTTTGAGAAGATTAAAAACCTTCAGAAAGTTCATGTTACTCACATTATCACTGACACTAGCTAACCAATCTTATATTGTTGTTGGTATATTGAATAAAGCTAATTCAGTAAGTAATATTTAAGTAATTTACATATGGGGTATGAGGACAGCAAAAGTTTTTATCTTGTCTAGAAGCATCCTGTAATGATTAGTCTTCATTTGAAACCAAAACAGTCACAGCAGATGAAATCAATCATGTTTTGTTAGGATGAGTAGGCAGTCCAAAGATGTGGTGCAGTCCAAAATGTTAAGTGAAAGGAGGCATGTTTGTGTTGTGAAGACGTATAACAGCAGGACACGAGGGACAGCATCACAGTATGGAACAAATAATAATTAATAATAATTTTAAAAACAAAGTGTGAACAAGCACTCACAGACTTACAGAGTGATGTCCAAGAGCTGCTTCTCTCAGCTTACATTGACGTCCTCACAGATAATGAAAATGAAAACAATAAATCTGGATTGCCTCGTCCACATTCCCCACATAGGTGTAGCCTGCTGTCCCTGCATGCATGAGGGGCACCGCCGGCTGGCAGCATTACACCTACAGCCACCTCTGTCTTCAGAAAAATAAATAAATGAAAAGGAAGAAAGCACAGTAAATCCGGTTCATGCGGCCCTTCTGTGGGCGGGTAGGATGCGTCCAGCATGCGTGCTCAACCAGGCTGTGCCTTCACAGCTGAGCCACACATAAAACTTTGTTCCATGAGCCGGTGCCATCAGGACACACTGGCAGCGTGACCCTTTGGAAGTGCTCCGATAAAAATAAATAAAAAGATTGAAGCCAGCATGCTGGTGCTCTCTCCATCCCCTGCACGGGCGTCCGTGGGGGTTGTCACCTGCCCACCAACATTAAACGTCTTTCCACTGCAGTCCTCAGAAAAATAAGTAACAAATTACAAACACAATTTAAGGGGTACAAGATGCTTGTCTGACTACTTGGCGAGGACGTTTGTCTCCCAAATTTTTTGGTCTGTTGAAAATCAAGCAGCACACAAATGCCACCATGAGACTGAGGAAGGGGAAGTGAACGACTGCGTCTGTTGCTCCGAAGCAGGCTGTTGCATGCCAGTGAGACACGAGATTGAGCAACTTAAATTGTGACAGGGAGATGAGTTGATGAGTGACAGGTGCTGTGATTGGCATGTGGAACAGCTGTGAGGAACACCGAATGACGGACCACACCTACAAACACAGACACAGACTGACAAACACAGCGAAACATCAACCGACAAAGAACCCAGTGCTCAAAAACCTGTGGATTAACAACAGAAAAACACAAACAAATATCAGTGTCACAAAATCAAAGCAGGACTCAAGAATGGCAAAACTATAACGCAAAAGGTAAAATGACCAAAACCAACAACATTTAAAAAAGAGGACACCAGACAGGGATGAGGGATGGAACACAGCAGCATCCCTTTTTAACCATATATCAGTTTACAGCCCTGTTACATAGGACAGCGACATTTGGATCTTATGTAAAGGATCTTATGTAAAGGATCTTGTAAACACTTATACACATTTCTGTAACCTCCGTTCTCAGGGAACTGGCCTTTTGGTTGTTCCGAAGGTCAAGAAAAATACTGTTGGTGAGTGAGCTTTTTCCTTCCGGGCACTGAAGCTGTGGAAGGATCTTTGTGTGGCCATTAGACTGGCAGGCTCTGTGGATGTTTTTAAAGCAAAGCTAAAGACCCACATGTTTACTCTTTATGTTTCTTGAGTTAGTTGGATTTAATTCAAGTATTTTTTGTTTTGTAACTTACTGTCTGTGTTTGTTTTTACTGCCTGTACAGCATTTTGACTGAAAACACTTTATAAATAAAATTATTATTATTATTTTTATTATTTGTGAGTCAGTTGTGCATTCTAAATCATTGCCAAGACGCAGAAGGGACACCACAACACCTATCCGTGGAACAGCATCTGTTGTTGTCTTTCGCGGACTTGGGGTGCTAAAGATGACGTCACATTTCTGAGATCTGCCAATTTATAGACTTATATGGTGAATTTGAACAGTTTACCATGGTCTGAAAGCATGACATCATATTTCCTCACTGTACGTGCACAAGGGCATCAAACAACTCCAGGCAGAGAGAGAGAGAGAGAGAGAGAGAGAGAGAGAGAGGTGTTAAGACTGCAACTTCTAAAAGGTTACATAACATTCTTACCTTTGCTGCCAAGAAAATAAATATTAAGGTGGATGAGCGATGTTGGTGTAAAATTGTACTGGAATTACGTAATACCTTTGGAAAAGCTCACAAATATTTTCCATGACAAATTGGAGCAATTCTACCAAGTTTGGCAGCCATTTGTGAATTATCTTGGACCTGACTTTTCCTCCGTTATTGTACAAGGATGCCCCTGAAACTGGACTCTTAAGCCTCGGTCCCACCGAATAATGAAGGCTGAAGAAGGAGCCACGCATGGGTGTGGGGTGATTATTCGAAGAATGACCCACGTTTTGATCTATCATGTATCCACTATGAAGGTGCCACTGTGTGCCTCTCTGTACCCCGCATGTGCCACGTAGCAGCCTCTAGTGAGCCACGACCGACCTGTCATTACAGCCTCGAATGGCTCGCATCAGCCACACTAATCCACGTAGTGCCATCATAGCGCCATGATAGCGCCATAATAACGCCATGTTGGCGCACGTTTAGGCATGAGTTTGGTCCAAACCTCCAGCCCTCCCACACCTGGTCCCTTCAAAGTGTGGGTTTTCAATTCACAGATTCAATTCTTGCTTGCCTCTACTGGTGGTTGGCTCTCACTGCGGTATTGTATCACTTCCTGTTCCGGAGCACAGCGGTGTTTTTCTGTATCTGTTAGCTGTTTAATCTGCGCAGTTAGATTGATCTAGTTATCTAGATTACGATTTGTTTCCCAGTGTAATCTTTACGTGCCTTAACTAAAGCACTCCTTCTGCTGAATCACCTCTAAATTATTTACACATTATTCACTTTGCGTGTTTTTAGGAATCCGCTAGCTTAGCGTAGCTACTAGCTCTTAGCCGATTTAGCATGGCGGCTTCTCCTGTCTCTCCCGCACTTTTCTGCTCTGGGTGTGAAATGTTTAGTTATTCCTCGGCCTCCTTTAGCAGTAACGGTACTTGTAATAAGTGTAGCTTATTCGTAGCTTTGGAGGCCAGGCTGGGCGAATTGGAGACTCGGCTCCGCACCGTGGAAAATTCTACAGCTAGCCAGGCCCCTGTAGTCGGTGCGGACCAAGGTAGCTTAGCCGCCGTTAGTTCCCCCCTGGCAGATCCCGAGCAGCCGGGAAAGCAGGCTGACTGGGTGACTGTGAGGAGGAAGCGTAGCCCTAAACAGAAGCCCCGTGTACACCGCCAACCCGTTCACATTTCTAACCGTTTTTCCCCACTCGACGACACACCCGCCGAGGATCAAACTCTGGTTATTGGCGACTCTGTTTTGAGAAATGTGAAGTTAGCGACACCAGCAACCATAGTCAATTGTCTTCCGGGGGCCAGAGCAGGCGACATTGAAGGAAATTTGAAACTGCTGGCTAAGGCTAAGCGTAAATTTGGTAAGATTGTAATTCATGTCGGCAGTAATGACACCCGGTTACGCCAATCGGAGGTCACTAAAATTAACATTAAATCGGTGTTTAACTTTGCAAAAACAATGTCGGACTCTGTAGTTTTCTCTGGGCCCCTCCCCAATCGGACCGGGAGTGACATGTTTAGCCGCATGTTCTCCTTGAATTGCTGGCTGTCTGAGTGGTGTCCAAAAAATGAGGTGGGCTTCATAGATAATTGGCAAAGCTTCTGGGGAAAACCTGGTCTTGTTAGGAGAGACGGCATCCATCCCACTTTGAATGGAGCAGCTCTCATTTCTAGAAATCTGGCCAATTTTCTTAAATCCTCCAAACCGTGACTATCCAGGGTTGGGACCAGGAAGCAGAGTTGTAGTCTTACACACCTCTCTGCAGCTTCTCTCTCCCTGCCATCCCCTCATTACCCCATCCCCGTAGAGACGGTGCCTGCTCCCAGACTACCAATAACCAGCAAAAATCTATTTAAGCATAAAAATTCAAAAAGAAAAAATAATATAGCACCTTCAACTGCACCACAGACTAAAACAGTTAAATGTGGTCTATTAAACATTAGGTTTCTCTCTTCTAAGTCCCTGTTGGTAAATGATATAATAATTGATCAACATATTGATTTATTCTGCCTAACAGAAACCTGGTTACAGCAGGATGAATATGTTAGTTTAAATGAGTCAACACCCCCGAGTCACACTAACTGTCAGAATGCTCGTAGCACGGGCCGGGGCGGAGGATTAGCAGCAATCTTCCATTCCAGCTTATTAATTAATCAAAAACCCAGACAGAGCTTTAATTCATTTGAAAGCTTGTCTCTTAGTCTTGTCCATCCAAATTGGAAGTCCCAAAAACCAGTTTTATTTGTTATTATCTATCGTCCACCTGGTCGTTACTGTGAGTTTCTCTGTGAATTTTCAGACCTTTTGTCTGACTTAGTGCTTAGCTCAGATAAGATAATTATAGTGGGCGATTTTAACATCCACACAGATGCTGAGAATGACAGCCTCAACACTGCATTTAATCTATTATTAGACTCTATTGGCTTTGCTCAAAAAGTAAATGAGTCCACCCACCACTTTAATCATATCTTAGATCTTGTTCTGACTTATGGTATGGAAATAGAAGACTTAACAGTATTCCCTGAAAACTCCCTTCTGTCTGATCATTTCTTAATAACATTTACATTTACTCTGATGGACTACCCAGCAGTAGGGAATAAGTTTCATTACACTAGAAGTCTTTCAGAAAGCGCTGTAACTAGGTTTAAGGATATGATTCCTTCTTTATGTTCTCTAATGCCATATAACAACACAGTGCAGAGTAGCTACCTAAACTCTGTAAGGGAGATAGAGTATCTCGTCAATAGTTTTACATCCTCATTGAAGACAACTTTGGATGCTGTAGCTCCTCTGAAAAAGAGAGCTTTAAATCAGAAGTGTCTGACTCCGTGGTATAACTCACAAACTCGTAGCTTAAAGCAGATAACCCGTAAGTTGGAGAGGAAATGGCGTCTCACTAATTTAGAAGATCTTCACTTAGCCTGGAAAAAGAGTCTGTTGCTCTATAAAAAAGCCCTCCGTAAAGCTAGGACATCTTTCTACTCATCACTAATTGAAGAAAATAAGAACAACCCCAGGTTTCTTTTCAGCACTGTAGCCAGGCTGACAAAGAGTCAGAGCTCTATTGAGCTGAGTATTCCATTAACTTTAACTAGTAATGACTTCATGACTTTCTTTGCTAACAAAATTTTAACTATTAGAGAAAAAATTACTCATAACCATCCCAAAGACGTATCGTTATCTTTGGCTGCTTTCAGTGATGCCGGTATTTGGTTAGACTCTTTCTCTCCGATTGTTCTGTCTGAGTTATTTTCATTAGTTACTTCATCCAAACCATCAACATGTTTATTAGACCCCATTCCTACCAGGCTGCTCAAGGAAGCCCTACCATTATTTAATGCTTCGATCTTAAATATGATCAATCTATCTTTGTTAGTTGGCTATGTACCACAGGCTTTTAAGGTGGCAGTAATTAAACCATTACTTAAAAAGCCATCACTTGACCCAGCTATCTTAGCTAATTATAGGCCAATCTCCAACCTTCCTTTTCTCTCAAAAATTCTTGAAAGGGTAGTTGTAAAACAGCTAACTGATCATCTGCAGAGGAATGGTCTATTTGAAGAGTTTCAGTCAGGTTTTAGAATTCATCATAGTACAGAAACAGCATTAGTGAAGGTTACAAATGATCTTCTTATGGCCTCGGACAGTGGACTCATCTCTGTGCTTGTTCTGTTAGACCTCAGTGCTGCTTTTGATACTGTTGACCATAAAATTTTATTACAGAGATTAGAGCATGCCGTAGGTATTAAAGGCACTGCGCTGCGGTGGTTTGAATCATATTTGTCTAATAGATTACAATTTGTTCATGTAAATGGGGAATCTTCTTCACAGACTAAAGTTAATTATGGAGTTCCACAAGGTTCTGTGCTAGGACCAATTTTATTCACTTTATACATGCTTCCCTTAGGCAGTATTATTAGACGGTATTGCTTAAATTTTCATTGTTACGCAGATGATACCCAGCTTTATCTATCCATGAAGCCAGAGGACACACACCAATTAGCTAAACTGCAGGATTGTCTTACAGACATAAAGACATGGATGACCTCTAATTTCCTGCTTTTAAACTCAGATAAAACTGAAGTTATTGTACTTGGCCCTACAAATCTTAGAAACATGGTGTCTAACCAGATCCTTACTCTGGATGGCATTACCCTGACCTCTAGTAATACTGTGAGAAATCTTGGAGTCATTTTTGATCAGGATATGTCATTCAAAGTGCATATTAAACAAATATGTAGGACTGCTTTTTTGCATTTACGCAATATCTCTAAAATTAGAAAGGTCTTGTCTCAGAGTGATGCTGAAAAACTAATTCATGCATTTATTTCCTCTAGGCTGGACTATTGTAATTCATTATTATCAGGTTGTCCTAAAAGTTCCCTAAAAAGCCTTCAGTTAATTCAAAATGCTGCAGCTAGAGTACTAACGGGGACTAGAAGGAGAGAGCATATCTCACCCATATTGGCCTCTCTTCATTGGCTTCCTGTTAATTCTAGAATAGAATTTAAAATTCTTCTTCTTACTTATAAGGTTTTGAATAATCAGGTCCCATCTTATCTTAGGGACCTCGTAGTACCATATCACCCCAATAGAGCGCTTCGCTCTCAGACTGCAGGCTTACTTGTAGTTCCTAGGGTTTGTAAGAGTAGAATGGGAGGCAGAGCCTTCAGCTTTCAGGCTCCTCTCCTGTGGAACCAGCTCCCAATTCAGATCAGGGAGACAGACACCCTCTCTACTTTTAAGATTAGGCTTAAAACTTTCCTTTTTGCTAAAGCTTATAGTTAGGGCTGGATCAGGTGACCCTGAACCATCCCTTAGTTATGCTGCTATAGACGTAGACTGCTGGGGGGTTCCCATGATGCACTGTTTCTTTCTCTTTTTGCTCTGTATGCACCACTCTGCGTTTAATCATTAGTGATCGATCTCTGCTCCCCTCCACAGCATGTCTTTTTCCTGGTTCTCTCCCTCAGCCCCAACCAGTCCCAGCAGAAGACTGCCCCTCCCTGAGCCTGGTTCTGCTGGAGGTTTCTTCCTGTTAAAAGGGAGTTTTTCCTTCCCACTGTAGCCAAGTGCTTGCTCACAGGGGATCGTTTTGACCATTGGGGTTTTACATAATTATTGTATGGCCTTGCCTTACAATATAAGGCGCCTTGGGGCAACTGTTTGTTGTGATTTGGCGCTATATAAAAAAAAATTGATTGATTGATATGTTAATGCAGCATGCAGTCCCCAATCTGCATAGACAAACAGGCTGTGTGGGGTTAGGGTTACCTGATGTATGTATGTGTGACATTTTGACTATAAAAGCAGACACATCTTCAAGTCAAGAAGACAAACATCACAATGGCAGCAAGACGGTCAAGCAAGAAATACACTCCTCTGGAAGCATTAGCTCTTTTGCAAGCACTCCCAGATGTGGACTCAGGGAGTAGTGATGAAGTTTCCTTCATTGGTGAATCAGAGTTCATCCCCTCTGATTCCTCCTCTGATGAGGACATGCCAGCACCAACGGATTCACATCTGAAACAGCCTCTTTACACAAGACTTGCACATAAGCGGACTAAAAGACTAATAATTGTTACAGAGAAGGACAATGAAGAGAAGCCTTCATCTGTGAAAGGAAAAACTTCCCAATTCAAAAAAGGCAAACAGCATGCTGAAGACTAAAACGCAGGTGCACTGGAGAAAAGTCTTCTTCATCCCAGAAGTGCAAGCGCACTGAACAGAAGTCCCAGAAAAGAGAAGGCCCAGAAAAGAGAAGGCCCAGAAAAGCAAGGACGCAAGCGAAAACACCAAGGTATTTACATTTTGCTTTTATATTGTAGCATTGTCTGTGTTCACGTCTTTCTGTTTATGGTTTTATTATATATGCTCGTAAAGGCAAAACAATTCTTCCCTTTTGGGCAATAGAGGTTTCATCTTATCTCATGTTATCTTTAGGCAGGACCTTGTGAGACAGCGAGAGATGGAACTGTTTGGGTTCAGCGACAAATTAAGGACTTCAGCACCGTTCAGCCAACGCAGACAACCCAGACATCAGTCCGCAATGCAGGACTGACAGAGATTGCAAGGCGCAAAGTGACTAGTCGCTTGCAAAACTTCCTTTGTCTATTTGACATCAGCATGCTGAGGCCCATCATAGACTGCACAGTACACAAAGCCCACAAAACACACCCTGACTGGAGCACAAGTGTCTACGAGCTGATGGCATTTATCACTGTTTTATTCTTCAGAGGAGCGATTGGCAGAACCGGTGCCATGCGTGACTGCTGGTCAAAATGCCTCGGCATTCCGGAAATCATGTCCACAATGTCCCGAGGTCGATATGAAGAGTTGATGCGCTATTTACGCTTCAATATCAAGGTCATCCGTTTGGAACGCATGCAGACGGACAAATTTTCTGCCATTTCAGACATTTTGGGGCGCTTTGTTCAGAACTGTGTGCTGTCGTACAACCCAGGGCAACACATAACAGGCAATAGTTATTTCCAACAAAGGTCCGATGTCCTTTTCTGCAAAACACTGCGTCTAAACCAGACAAGTTTGGAATAAAGTTTTGGATTGCAGCAGACTTGGACACTAAGTACATGTGCAATTTTTACTTAGGAAAAGACCCCAGCCGTGCCATAGGAGAGCGACTTGCAGACAATGTTGTGACAAGGCCTTTTTGGACAGAGGCAGAACTGTCACTATGGACAATTTTTTCACATCGCTGTCTCTGGCGAACAGGCTTCTGCAAAGCAACACAACTCTGCTTGGCACAATAAACAAAATTTGATGGAAAGTTCCAGAGCAGGTAAAAAAACACCAGAGAACGTGAGGAGTTTTCGACACAGCTGTTAACGTCTGGCAGTGCCCTGCTAACAGTTTATGCAGCTAAAAAGAAGAAATATGTGTGTCTTCTCAGCACGCTGCATAAGAAAGTGGAGCTTGAAGTAGATTTGCGGCGAAAACCAAATGTAATCATAGACTACAACCATTTGAAATGTGGTGTTGATGTGCTGGATCAAAAACTGCGTGTTTATACAATGGGCACAGGAACACGGAGATGGCCTATAGCTGTCTTCTACAACATCCTGGACATTGCTGCTGCTAATGCACATGTACTGTACAAGGCATGTGCAGTATCAAAGGAGTCGAGGCGAAAGTTCCAGCATAAGCACAGTTGATCTGAGTGAACACTTTTAATTTGTAAATGGTTCAGTCTTTTTTATTTTACCAAATAAAGCTACAGCTTTTTTCAGACACCACAAAAGCTCAGCTTTAAATAACTTATTTTTTCGGGCGTTTTTTCCATCTTTTTTTTTTTTTTGCTGTTTTTCCCCCTTTTTTTATGTATAAACTGTTTAGTGTTTCTTTATATTTAAAGAAATATTTTTATTTGTCCCAATCAGGAATATTTGCTGTGCAGAGAACCAAACTCCCATTGATGAGCTGAACACCTCGAAGTCCAGTCGAAAGAAAACATCTCTGCTTTTCGGCAAAACCACCAGAGTTAAAAACTGCAGAAGAGACCTTCATCTGGTCCTGAGAATCCAGCAGAACACCTGCTTCTAAATAAAAGGCTCTTTGAACAGCAACTATTTTATTAATTTTAAAAAAGCTGTTTCATTTTATATTTTAACAATAAATGAACGGATCATTAAAAATGTCCACGAATCAAAGTCAAAAGACATTTGCACAAGTAGAAGCGCTCCACTTATTGTGGTCAAATTCATATTTTAGAAATGACTCTGTCCTGATAACATTAAAGGCAATTACATATTTTGATGAAATTACAAGTTTAAATGACTATAAAAAAAATTCATCATGAGGTTTATGTCACAGAAATCCTAATTTACAATCACACTGCAGTCATTGTTAAATTATTTCCTTTTGCATTTATAATAAACATTTGTATTTATTTAGTGTTTGTTTTTCTGGTTGAAATGAGATATAAATAATCTACCAGACTTAAAAAATATACAAGTTTCCATGTTATTTTATTTGTCTAAAAATAAATGTCTGAGGTTCCTTATGTTAAACAAGAAATTATCTAATATGAAATAACAGGTGGTTTTAATTTACAGATGAAAGGTTTCTAAAGAACCATTTTTGATTTATTTAGCTATTTTAATTACAAGTGTTCTAAACTTTTTTTTAACAGTAATCAGAAATTTTGAGGTAACAAACAACAAAAAAACATTTCCAATGATTTTTCTTCAGAAAACTGCTCTCTAAATGAGCAGTCCTGTGACACGTTAATGTTTTGTACAGATCAGTGATTTCTGCATCAATCGGATTGGTCCAATCCATTTTGTACAGATCAGTGGTTTCTGCACCAATCGGATTGGTCCAGTCCATTTTGTACAGATCAGTGGTTTCTGCCACGAGTCTTCCGTGTTTTGGCCCGACGCGTCGTTCCTAGTGGACAACACAAAGGTACGTCACAGCTCAGTGTCGAAAGTTGGCGCACCTCATCTCGACAGAACACCGGCTCTGTGTGGTATGCAGTAGATCACTTGACCGAGGGTCTATAATGTTCAAATAATAATAAAAAAAATACTGTCATCAGTCTTTACTCTTAGTCAGTCTCTTACAACGGTGCAGCCTAAATACACAAGCTTTCCAGGAGTGCACCCAATTCATTAGGCATGCTCAGAGGCACGTCTCCTCTGGTGCGCACTTTTTTTGGGGGGGAGCGACCCCGCCCCCTGTGATAAACTCATCGCCCCCTTAATATTTTTTTTCTGGCGCCGGGCCTGATATAGTATAAAGCATTATAATATGACATGTAACAGTATTTTCCCAGGAGAGAGACCTATGGTGAATAAAAAAAAATTCCTGCAGTGACCTACAGTATTGAATTTTTCAATATGAAAATTCACAAATTTTAATCAGTTACCTCATCACTATTAGGGGTGTCACGGTACACAGATGTCACGGTTCAGTTCATATTTGTGTTCAGACACCATGGTTCAGTACAAGTTTGGTACAGTATCTTTAATCTGTGAGGAACAGAGAGCTGCTGTCAGACATTTCAGCACTCTAAGTGTAAATGTCAGTTTTTTCATGAAAATTTTATTAATTCATTACATCTCTTGTCATTCACTTTGGGGTGCTTTGTTTGTTTGTTTCTTTCTTTATATGGTGTGTGATGTATGGAGCCAGACGTCCTTGTTTTGTTTTCCCATTTTAAGATAGTTTGATTTCTGTGCAAATGACAGCATTTCTTAAATCCTCACTCTGTATAGATTTGAAATCAGTAGATGCAGTGTTGCTATTTGGCGGCCACCTCATCCATGACATTTTATATAAATTTATACAGAATGTCAACTTAACAGTTGGTGGTGTTTTCTGTCTAAAGGTGAACTGATTTCAACTGCTGGAGTAGTTACACACAAATACACAATCGATAGACTTTCACTTTTAGGTTCATATTTCAGAAGAAAAAGGTAACTTAACCAATTCCCTTTATACTTCCAAAGTTTGTGATTGAAATAATCTGGTCGCACTCTTCAACTGGTTGGTTTGCGCTTTCTTCTTTTCACCTCAGACACAGCCAGCAGACTGAAGGTCTGGCCACGCCTCCTGCACAGATCATAAAATTAGAATGACACAGTCTGTGGAAATGAAATGAAATGTCAGTGACTTACGGAAACAATCATACTGTGCAGAGTTGTACCATGTGTTCTGCATGCAGTTCTGTGCACCAAACTCTCGTGTGTGCATACCATAGGGTTCAATACAAATACATGTATACACCCCTACTATTTATTTATTTATTTACTAAATTATTTTCATTGTATTGTAGCTTGTAAAGGTTCAGGTAGCAAATCATAAAAGATTTATAATGATTGTTTCTGCATCGCACACCGCTTATGTAGGAGACGGATGATGAAGCCGAAGAGTCGAGTTGCATAAGTGATTGGCTCCTGGATTTCTGCCACTGCTTCCAGGGCCTTGGATGGTTCCAGCATCTCAGGAACAAAAGGCAACTATGAACAAGTGTGAAGTGTCAGCTCTGCTGTGCTATATTCTCTGCATGATTTCTTTGACGTGTGAGAGCAATATGACAGATTTACCGTATAATGTGCTTTGATTCAGAATCAGGTCGCTCTGTGCTCTGTGGAGAGGCCGGTAGATGATGAGATTTGGCTATTGTGTGCATACTCGATCCAGGCCAGATGTTGACTCCAGGCCGTCGGGTGCGCTGAGGTGACACATCTCAGCGCTTGCTCCAGGTCCTGGTTGGCCCGCTCTGCTTGACCGTTAGTCTGAGGGTGGTACCCGGACGACAGGCTCACCGTGGCCCCAAGCTCCCCACAGAAGCTCCTCCAGACCTGCAAGGAGAACTGGGGACCACGGTCAGATACTATGTCAGTGGGGATACCATGCAGACGCACGACGTGGTAGACCAGGAGGTCTGCAGTCTCCTGGGCTGTCGGGAGCTTCGGGAGGGCCACGAAGTGGGCTGCCTTGGAGAACCGGTCCACTATCGTCATGATGACCGTCTTTCCCTGAGACGCAGGGAGACCCGTGACGAAATCCACTCCGATGTGCGACCAGGGGCGACGAGGCACAGGCAATGGCTGGAGGAGTCCTGCCTCCAGCTGGTGTGAAGCCTTGCCCCTGGCGCAGATGGTACAGGCCCGGATGTAGTCCCTGGTGTCGGCTTCGACTGACGGCCACCAGAACCACTGCTACGGTTCTTCGCACCCCCGGATGGCAGGTGTGCTTGGAACCGTGACAGAAGTCCAAGACGGCAGTCCGAGCGTCTGGTGGCATGTACAACCTGTTGGGAGGACCACCTCTGGGATCCGGATGACACATCAGGGCCTCCCTGACCACACCCTCCACGTCCCATGTGAGGGCTGCGACGATAGTGGATTCCGGTAAGATGGTGTCCGGTGGGTCCAACAGCCTTGCTCCAACTTCCTCTTCGTGCACCCAGGACAGTGCGTCAGACCGGATGTTCTTGGTCCCGGGGCGGTAGGTGATCTTGAAGTTGAAGCGTCCGAAAAACAGTGACCATCGGGCTTGCCTGAGGTTCAGACACTTAGCGGTCTGGATGTATTCCAGGTTCCGATGGTCAGTGAGAACCACAAATGGGACCACAGCTCCCTCCAACAGATGTCTCCATTCCTGAAGGGCCTCTTTCACCGCCAGGAGTTCCCAATTGCCCTATTACGTCATAGTTCCGTTCTGCGGGGGTTAACCTGCGGGAGTAGTATGCACAGGGGTGGAGAACACTATCGGACTCCCTGCTCTGGGACTCCAATAACCACTGAAGGACCTGACGGACATGCTTAACTTCCACAAACTCAGCTACAAGTGTAAGTATAAGTCACAACTGCAAAGACTTCAGTTACAATGAATGTGCATATGGCACAAAACGGCTGAGTAGTTTTATCTGTAAGGTAAGCTGATAACTTGGCAGAGTTATGGTGTCCTTCCCAGGCTTTCATGGTGTTGATGATGATGAGTGACAGCTGAAGACAGCCTAACGGGGTGCACCTGGTAGTGCCAACAGGACCGTGCGCCCTCTGCAGGGCATAAAGGTGCCAGCATGGCAGGGCGCCATCTGGTGGTGGGCCAGCAGTACCTCCTCTTCGGCGGCCCACACAACACTGTGGCTCACCTTCTGGCCAGCTGTGTTGGAACCAGTTATTAACCTTGGGATCGGTTCCTAAATGTTTCAAATCTGCAGTGATTAAACCATTAAGAAAGAAATCTAATCTTGACCCTAGTGTATTGAAAGGCTGATATCAAATCCATCATTTAGTTAAAAAAAATGGTTTCACAGCAGCTCGTGGATCACCTTACTGAAAATGATTTTATTACATCCTTGGCTGATATAATTACAGTTTTGTTCAAAGGTTTACATACCCTGGCAGAATTTTTGTTTTTTTGGCCATTTTACAGAGAATACGAATGACAACAAAACTTTTATTCACGCATGGTTAGTGGTTGGTTGAAGCCATTTATTGACAAAAACTGTTTGCTCTTTTTAAAACAGAAACTACCCAAATGAGCCTGATCAAAAGTTTACATACCCCTGTTCTTAATACCGTGTGTTGCCCCCTTTAACATCACTGACAGCTTGGAGTCTTTTGTCGTCTTTGTGGACGAGGCTCTCTGATGGTGAAGCTGCCACTGAATATGTCTTGAACTTTATTTGCATCAATTATGAAGAAACGATGAACGTAGGCGATGAACGCTGTGAAGTTACGAGTAACGGTGTCCGTGTGGCTGCGTGCCGAATATTGCCCATTCGCCATAAAATTATGTTCTTCCTTTTGATGGCTTTAATTTTGTCATATCATCATGAAAATTGATACACAGGTCGAGCACGACAACCTTTTACAATTCATAGGGGCGTCGCCCATGGGCAGGGCAAAATGCCTCAATAGCGCCCCCTTGAAACTTTTAAAAACCCCTCCTCAAAGGGGTTTTTTTGGAGTAGGGAGATGAAAATTGGTACACATGTGTGACTTGCATAGACGTACAAAAAAAGTCTCTTGCACCATAGGTCTACTCTAAACAGGAAGTCGGCCATTTTGAATTTTCTTGGCATTTTGCCATGATTTCCACACGTTGTATTTGACCGAACTCTTTCTAGGGATTTTGTCCAATGCACTTCAAATTTCTTTAACAGCATCCAGAGATGATACTGACCAAAAGTTATCGAAAGCTTTTCTCTATGTTGAAGGGTGTGGCTGCTATGATGCCGCCATTTTGACCCTTCGCCATGGAACATTGTACTTAAACAGGTACTGATGTCACATAGTTAACCCCATCAACTTCCTTACACTTCTAAAACATGCAGAACAAGTTGGTGAACATAGGCGATGAACGCCGTGAAGTTACGAGTAACGGCTTCTGTGTGGCGGCGTACCGAATATCGCCCCTTCGCCATGAAATTCCGTTCTTCCTTTTGACGGATTTAATTTTGTCATATCATCATGAAAATTGATACACAGGTCAAGCATGACAACCTCTTACAATTCATAGAGGCGTCGCCTGTGGGCGGGGCAAAATGCCTCAATAGCACCCCCTTGAATCTTTCAAAAACACCTCCCCATAGGGTTTTTTTTGGAATAGGGAGATGAAAATTGGTACACATGTGAAATGATTTCCACATGTTGTATTTGAACGAACTCCTCCTAGGGATTTTGTCCAATGCACTTCAAATTTCTTTGACAGTATCCAAAGATGATACTGACCAAAAGTTATCGAAAGCTTTTCTCTATGTTGAAGGGTGTGGCCGCTATGGTGCCGCCATTTTCACCCTTTGCCATAGAACATCAAGTCATGATAACTCCTTCATGCTTTGCCTGATTGACTTGAAACTTCACATGTATGATGACAGTTGGCCCCTGAACACACGCAGCCCCTCTGTTTGTACACTGAGCGCCCCCTAGTGGATGAACAATCAACATGTCATAACTCCTTGATGCATTGTGTGATTTGTTTAAAATTTGAACTGTGTGATGAGTGGTTGCCCCTGCATGCACATGCCCACATGTGGACACAATGGCACCCACTGGCCTGGGTAGGCGGTCGCACGGAACGAGGGCCCATATATGACTGCTTGCAGTCCTAGTTAGGGCCGAGTAGGCAACATCCTATGAGGACCCTATTGTAATTGCGCTGTTTGTTATTATTATTATTTATTATTATTATTATTATTATTCTCACTCTTGAAATCGAAATTTCGGCCTCTTCCCATGCTCAAAAACTCACCAAACTTTCCAAAGTCGTCCGGCCGTATCCGAAATTCGATATTTTGGGGGCCTCGCACATGGTCGCAGAAGAATCGCGAAATAGCGCCCCCTAGAACTTTTCAAAAACCCCTCCGCATTGGGCTTTTTTCGTCGTAGCCTCACGAAATTCGGTACACATATTTACCATGCCAGGACGCACGAAAAAGTCTCTTACTGTCATGGTGAAATATCGACAGGAAGTCGGCCATTTTGATTTTAAGTTTCAATTTTGAGCAAATTTTTGCCACTTTTGGCCATTTCCACTACTTACATTTGAACGAACTCGTCCTAGGGATTTCATCCGATCGTCTTCAAATTTGGTCAAAAGCATCACCACACAATGGTGATCAAAAGTTTTCAAAAGATTCTAATTAAGTCAAAAGGCGTGGCTGCTAGGGGTCATCAAACTTTGGCGAGCTTTTCGGAGCACGCCATTTCACTTCAAACGGCTGTCACGCCCACATACTTCATCGTAGATCCTTCAAACTTGCTGTACATGATGCGGGCTCCGTCCTGAACGTCTACATATCTTAAGTTCCCACCTGCGCCATAGCGCCCCCCGGTGGTGGCGGGAAATGTTTTATTTTTACTTTAAGAGGTCCTGATGTCACATACTTAACCCAGTCAACTTCATTCCACTTGTAAAACATGCACAACAAATTGGTGAACATAGGTGATGAACGCCGTGAAGTTATGAGTAACGGCGTCCGTGTGGCGGCGTGCCGAATATTGCCCATTCGCCATTACATTCCGTTCTTCCTTTTGACGGCTTTAATTTTGTCACATCATCATGAAAATTGATACACAGGTCGAGCACGACAACCTCTTACGATTCATAAGGGCGTCGCCCATGAGGGGAGCAAAATGCCTCAATAGCGCCCCCTTGAAACATTCAAAAACCCCTCCCCATAGGGGTTTTTTTGGAGTAAGGAGATGAAAATTGGTACACATGTGTGACTTGCATAGACATACAAAAAAGTCTCTTGCACCATTGGTCTACTGCAAACAGGTAGTTGGCCATTTTGAATTTTCTGGTCATTTTGTGGAAAAACTCCTCCTAGGGATTTTGTCCAGTGCACTTCAAATTTCTTTAAGAGCATCCAGAGATAATACTGACCAAAAGTTATCAATCTTTTCTCTATGTTGAAGGGTGTGGCCGCTATGGCGCCGCCATTTTGACCCTTCACCATGGAACATCAAGTCATGATAATGCCTTCATGCTTTGCCTGATTGACTTGAAACTTCACATGTATGATGATGGTTGGCCCCTCAACACACCTGGCCCCTCTGTTTGTACACTGAGTGCAACCTAGTGGATGAACCATCAACATGTCATAACTCCTTCATGCATTGTGTGATTTGCTTGAAATTTGAACTGTGGGATGAGTGGTTGCCCCTGTACGCACATGCCCACATCTGGTCACGAGAACACACTGCCCTGGGTAGGCGGTCGCGTGGAATGAGGGCCCGTATATGACTGCTTGCAGTCCTAGTTATTATTATTATTATTGCCACTTTTGAAATCGAAATTTCGGCCTCTTCCCATGCTCAAAAACTCACCAAAATTTCCTAAGTCGTCCAGCCATATCCGAAATTCGATATTTTGGGGGTGTCACACATGGTCGCAGCAAAATCGCGAAATAGCGCCCCCTAGAAATTTTCAAAAACCCCTCCCCATTGGAGTTTTTTCGTTGTAACTTGGTACACATATTTACCATGCTAGGACGCACAAAAAAGTCTCTTACTGTCATGGTGAAATGTCGACAGGAAGTCGGCCATTTTGATTTTAATTCTCGATTTTGAGCTAATTTTTGCCATTTTTGGCCATTTCCACTACTTACATTTGAACAAACTCGTCCTAGGGATTTCATCCAATTGTCTTCAAATTTGATCAACATCATCATGACACAATGGTGATCCAAAGTTATTAAAACATTCTAATTAGGTCAAAAGGCGTGGCTACTAGTGGTTGTCAAACTTTGGCGAGATTTTCAGAGCACGCCGTTTCACTTCGAACGGCTGTCACGCCCACATACCTCATCGTAGATCCTTCAAACTTGCTGGACATGATGATGGCTCCGCCCTGAACGTGTCATAACTCCTTCATGCATTGTGTTATTTGTTTAAAATTTTAACTGTGATGAGTGGTTGCCCCTGTATGCACGTGCCCACATCTGGTCACAAGGGCACCCACTGGCCTGGGTAGGCGGTCACGCGGAAAGAGGGCCCTTATATGATTGCTTGCAGTCCTAGTTATTTGTTATTCTTCTCACTTTTGAAATCGAAATTTCGGCCTCTTCCCATGCTCAAAAACTCACCAAACTTTGCAAAGTCATCCAGCCGGATCCGAAATTCAATATTTTGGGGGTTGCGCACAAGGTTGTAATGAAATCGTGAATTAGCGCCCCCTAGAAATTTTCAAAAACCCCTCCACATTGGGTTTTTTCGTCGTAGCCTCACGAAATTCGGTAGACATATTGACTATGCTAGGATGCACACAAAAGTCTGTTTCCGTCATGGTGAAATGTCAACAGGAAGTCAGCCATTTTGATTTTAAGTTTCGATTTTGAGGTAATTTTTGCCGTTTTGGGCCATTTCCACTACTCGTCCTAGGGATTTCATCCAATCATCTTCAAATTTGGTCAACATCATCATGCCCAAATGGTGATCAAAAGTTATCAAAAGAATGTAGTTAGGTCAAAAGGCATAGCTGCTAGGGTTCGTCAAACTTTGGCGAGCTTTTCGGAGGGCGCCGTTTCACTTCGACCGGCTGTCACGCCCACATACTTAATTGTAGAGCCTTCAACCTTGCTGGACGTGATGAGGGCTCTGCCCTGAACGTTTGCATATATTAACTTCCTACCTCCGCCATAGCGCCCCCCGGTGGTAACTGGAAATGTCCTATTTTTACTTTACAGGTCCTGATGTCACATAATTAAACCAATCAAATTCATTCCACTTCTAAAACATGCAGAACCAGTTGGTGAACATAGGCGATGAACGCCGTGGTTACGACAAATGGCGCTCGTGTGGCAGCGTGCCGAATATTGACCTTTCGCCATGAAATTTCGTTCTTCCTTTTGACGGCTTTAATTTTGTCATATCATCATGAACATTGATACACATGTCAAGCATGACAACCTCCTAAAATTCATAGGGGTGTCGCACAATGCCTCAATAGCGCCCCCTTAAACCTCTCAAAAACCCCTCCCCATTGGGGTTTTTTTGGAGTTGGGAGATGAAAACTGGTACACATGTGTGCCGTCTCTGGCACCATGGGTCTACTGCAAACAGGATGTCGGCCATTTTGAATTTTCTGTTCATTTTGGCGTGATGTCCACATGTTGTATTTGAACGAACTCCTGCTATGGATTTTGTCCAATGCACTTCAAATTTGTTTCACAGCATCCAGAGATGATACTGACCAAATGTTATCTAAAGTTTTTCTCTATGTCGAAGAGTGTGGCCGCTAAATGACTGTTCATTATTTTCTCAGACAATTGTGCAATGTCTAATTTTTAGGTTTTATAAAACACCTTATGTTTACATTTGAAAGGTGTTTCTTTGAATTCTTCCGAGGGATTTTGGCCAATGCACTTCAAATTTCTTTCACAGCAGTGATCAAAAGTTAGCGAAAGCTTTTCTGTTTGTCGACAGGTGTGGCCGCTATGGCGCCGCCATTTTGACACTTCACCATGGAACATTATACTTAATCAGGCACTGATGTCACATAGTTAACCTCATCAACTTCCTTCCACTTCTAAAACATGCAGAACAAGTTGGTGAACGTAGGCGATGATCGCCGTGAAGTTATGAGTAACGGCGTCCGTGTGGCGGCGTGCCGAATATCGCCCCTTTGCCATGAAATTACATTCTTCCTTTTGACGGCTTTAGTTTTGTCATATCATCATTAAAATTGATTCACAGGTCAAGCACGACAACCTCTTACAATTCAAAGGGACTTCACCCATTGTCGGGGCAAAATGCCTCAATAAGCGCCCCCTTGAAACGTTCAAAAACCCCTCCCCATAGGGGTTTTTTTGGAGTAGGGTGATGAAAATTGGTACACGTGTGACTTGCATATACGCACAAAAAAGTCTTTTGCACCATTGGTCTACCATTTTGAATTTTTGTGTAATTTTGGTGTGATTTCCACACGTTGTATTTGAACAAACTCCTCCTATGGATTTTGTCCAATGCACTTCAGATTTGTTTCACAGCATCCAGAGATGATACTGACCAAAAGTTATCGAACGTTTTTCTCTGTCAGAGTGTGGCCGCTAAATGACTGCTCATTATTTTCTCAGACAATTGTGCAGTGTCTGATTTTTAGGTTTTATAAAACACCTTGTGTTTACATTTGAACGGTGTTTCTTTGAATTTAAAGACTAAGAATTATTACATGTATGAAGTATTGTAATACAACATATTCACAGATTTCTATAAGATAAGAGATTCCTTTATTATCCCCACATGGGGAAATTTGCAGGTCTGACATTTCTAGGTAGTATTAACAGTCAGATCAGGTCTGGGAGCATTCGCTGGTGCCATGTATCATTGCATCCACAACACTACAGAACCACTTGGGGTTCTGGATGGCAGCCATCCTGGCAGATCACCAATCCTAGCCCCACCTCCCAAAAGTAGCTGGTGCTATGGAGTTTTCTTGTGCCCATATCCAAACCTTTGGCAGCTCATGCGTATGGGCACCTGGAAGATTTTTTTCTCACAGCAAGAAGGACCATCTTTCACTATTGTTGAGGGAGTTTGAAAAACTCCAGATTGGAGTAGATGTGCTCTCTGAGGTCCACAGATTTAGATGTGGCCAGATCTCAGTGGGTGGATACATCCATATAATAAAAGCAAGTGGCCTCTGTGTGTTTGTGTATCTGGAGCATCAGTTGAAATCCAGAAAGAGCTGAATTTCATCCTTTGGCATACTTAGGTATTTTTTCATGATGATTCAAGTCGTAAAAACAGCAGTGACCGGACCAATACACACTTCCACAATAAGAGCCTATGTTTCAAAATAAAAGCCAGTGAGGTTTCTGCAGACCTGACAAAATTCATCAGTCTGTCCATGCAGTAACATCCCAGACAGCAAATTCAAATCTGGACATTTTCTGTATGCATGTGACCCGAAACCATTGGTGGGCACAGTTCTGATAACCAATATTTATCAAAGATAAAGTTTTCATTATCAGATTATCTTTTCAGATAACTTTGAAAACCATTGTCATACTAATTATCCTCCGATACATTTTTGTCCGATACTTTTTAGACCGTTAACGTGGTAAACAAAGGTGAGCAGATGTGTAGTTATACCCTCTACAAACAGAGAACTGCTTCTAGAAGAAACCGCTCTATGCTCTGCAGGCAAAGGAGAACTGGTCACCAAAAAAAAACTCTTTTTTTTTTTTTTAACCCCATACTGATACGCAGCCAGTATCACCCAAGTCATCCAGAGGCATACATTTTTAACTTATGGTTCAAATTTTAACCAAACTTATTTCGAACAAGTTATTTAAATTAATGTCACATCTGAAGTTTTATAAAGGCCTCTACTAGTGGTTGGCTCTCACTGCGGTATTGTATCACTTCCTGTTCCGGAGCACAGCGGTGCTTTGCTGTATTTGTTAGCTGTTTAATCTGCGTAGTTAGATTGATCTAGATAACTAGATAACGATTTGTTTCACAGTGTAATCTTCACGTACCTTAACTAAAGCACTCCCTCTGCTGAATCACCTCTAAATTATTTACACATTATTCACTTTGTGTGTTTTTAGGAATCCGCTAGCTTAGCGCAGCTACTAGCTCTTAGCCGGTTTAGCATGGTGGCTTCTCCTGTCTCTCCCGCACTTTTCTGCTCTGAGTGTGAAATGTTTAGTTATTCCTCGGCCTCCTTTAGCAGTAATGGTACTTGTAATAAGTGTAGCTTATTCGTAGCTTTGGAGGCCAGGCTGGGCAAATTGGAGACTCGGCTCCGCACCTTGGAAAATCCTACAGCTAGCCAGGCCCCTGTAGTTGGTGCGGACCAAGGTAGCTTAGCCGCCGTTAGCTGTCCCCCAGCAGATCCTGAGCAGCCGGGAAGGCAGGCCGGCTGGGTGACTGTGAGGAGGAAGCGTAGTCCTAAACAGAAGCCCCCTGTACACCACCAACCCATTCACATCTCTAACCGTTTTTCCCCACTCGGCAACACATCCGCCGAGGAACAAGCTCTGGTTATTGGCGACTCTGTTTTTAGAAATGTGAAGTTAGCGACACCAGCAACCATAGTCAGTTGTCTTCCGGGGGCCAGAGCAGGCGACATTGAAGGAAATTTGAAACTGCTGGCTAAGCCTAAGCGTAAATGTGGTAAGATTGTAATTCACGTGGCAGTAATGGCACCTGGTTACACCAATCGGAGGTCACTAAAATTAACATTGAATCGGTGTGTAACTTTGCAAAAGCAATGTCGGACTCTGTAGTTTTCTCTGGGCCCCTCCCCAATCGGACCGGGAGTGACATGTTTAGCCGCATGTTCTCCTTGAATTGCTGGCTGTCTGAGTGGTGTCCAAAAAATGAGGTGGGCTTCATAGATAATTGGCAAAGCTTCTGGGGAAAACCTGGTCTTGTTAGGAGAGATGGCATCCATCCCACTTTGGATGGAGCAGCTCTCATTTCTAGAAATCTGGCCAATTTTCTTAAATCCTCCAAACCGTGACTATCCAGGGTTGGGACCAGGAAGCAGAGTTGTAGTCTTACACACCTCTCGGCAGCTTCTCTCCCCCTGCCATCCCCCCAATACCCCATCCCCGTAGAGATGGTGCCTGCTCCCAGACCACCAACAACCAGTAAAAATCTATTTAAGCATAAAAATTCAAAAAGAAAAAATAATATAGCACCTTCAAGTGCACCACAGACTAAAACAGTTAAATGTGGTTTATTAAACATTAGGTCTCTCTCTTCTAAGTCCCTGTTAGTAAGATAATTATACTCAACAAAAATATAAACGCAACACTTTTGGTTTGGCTCCCATTTTGTATGAGATGAACTCAAAGATCTAAAACTTTTTCCACATACACAATATCACCATTTCCCTCAAATATTGTTCACAAACCAGTCGAAATCTGTGATAGTGAGCACTTCTCCTTTGCTGAGATAATCCATCCCACCTCACAGGTGTGCCATACCAAGATGCTGATTAGACACCATGATTAGTGCACAGTTGTGCCTTAGACTGCCCACAATAAAAGGCCACTCTGAAAGGTGCAGTTTTGTTTTATTGGGGGGGGGATACCAGTCAGTATCTGGTGTGACCACCATTTGCCTCATGCAGTGCAACACATCTCCTTCGCATCATCCGTGAAGAGAACACCTCTCCAACGTGCCAAACGCCAGCGAATGTGAGCATTTGCCCACTCAAGTCGGTTACGACGACAAACTGGAGTCAGGTCGAGACCCCGATGAGGACGACGAGCATGCAGATGAGCTTCCTTGAGATGGTTTCTGACAGTTTGTGCAGAAATTCTTTGGTTATGCAAACCGATTGTTTCAGCAGCTGTCCGAGTGGCTAGTCTCAGACGATCTTGGAGGTGAACATGCTGGATGTGGAGGTCCTGGGCTGGTGTGGTTACACGTGGTCTGCGGTTGTGAGGCTGGTTGGATGTACTGCCAAATTCTCTGAAACGCCTTTGGAGACGGCTTATGGTACAGACATGAACATTCAATACACGAGCAACAGCTCTGGTTGACATTCCTGCTGTCAGCATGCCAACTGCACGCTCCCTCAAATCTTGCGACATCTGTGGCATTGTGCTGTGTGATAAAACTGCACCTTTCAGAGTGGCCTTTTATTGTGGGCAGTCTAAGGCACACCTGTGCACTAATCATGGTGTCTAATCAGCATCTTGGTATGGCACACCTGTGAGGTGGGATGGATTATCTCAGCAAAGGAGAAGTGCTCACTATCACAGATTTAGACTGGTTTGTGAACAATATTTGAGGGAAATGGTGATATTGTGTATGTGGAAAAAGTTTTAGATCTTTGAGTTCATCTCATACAAAATGGGAGCAAAACCAAGTGTTGCGTTTATATTTTTGTTGAGTATATATTGGGCGATTTTAACATCCACATTGATGCTGAGAATGACAGCCTCAGCACTGCATTTAATCTATTATTAGACTCAATTGGCTTCGCTCAAAATGTAAATGAGTCCACCCACCACTTTAACCATACTTTAGATCTTGTTCTGACTTATGGGATAGAAATTGAAGACTTAACAGCATTCCCTAAAAACCCCCTTCTGTCTGATCATTTATTAATAACATTTACATTTGCTTTAATGGACTACCCAGCAGTGGGGAATAAGTTTCATTACAGTAGAAGTCTTTCGGAAAGTGCTGTAACTAGGTTTAAGGATATGATCCCTTCTTTGTTATGTTCTCCAATGCCATATACCAACACAGTGCAGAGTAGCTACCTAAACTCTGTGACTGAGACAGATTATCTCGTCAGTAGTTTTACATCCTCATTGACCACAACTTTGGATGCTGTAGCTCCTCTGAAAAAGAGAGCCTTAAATCAGAAGTGCCTGACTCCGTGGTATAACTCACACACTCGCAGTTTAAAGCAGATAACCTGTAAGTTGGAGAGGAAATGGCATCTTACTAATTTAGAAGATCTTCACTTAGCCTGGAAAAAGAGTCTGTTGCTCTATAAAAAAGCCCTCCGTAAAGCTAGGACATCTTACTACTCATCACTAATTGAAGAAAATAAGAACAACCTCAGGTTTCTTTTCAGCACTGTAGCCACGCTGACAAAGAGTCAGAGCTCTACTGAGCCGAGTATTCCTTTAACTTTAACTAGTAATGACTTCATGACTTTCTTTGCTAATAAAATGTTAACTATTAGAGAAAAAATTACTTATAACCATCCCAAAGACATATCGTTATCTTTGGCTGCTTTCAGTAATGCTGGTATTTGGTTAGACTCTTTTTCTCCGATTGTTCTGAGTTATTTTCATTAGTTACTTCATCCAAACCATCAACATGTTTATTAGACCCCATTCCTACCAGGCTGCTCAAGGAAGCCCTACCATTATTTAATGCAAGCCATCACTTGACCCAGCTATCTTAGCTAATTATAGGCCAATCTCCAACCTTCCTTTTCTCTCAAAAAGTCTCGAAAGGGTAGTTGTAAAACAGCTAACTGATCATCTGCAGAGGAATGGTCTGTTTGAAGAGTTTCAGTCAGGTTTTAGAATTCATCATAGTACAGAAACAGCATTAATGAAGGTTACAAATGATCTTCTTATGGCCTCAGACAGTGGACTCATCTCTGTGCTTGTCCTGTTAGACCTCAGTGCTGCTTTTGATACTGTTGACCATAAAAGTTTATTAGAGTTTAGAGCATGCCATAGGTATTAAGGCACTGCGCTGCGGTGGTTTGAATCATATTTATCTAATAGATTACAATTTGTTCATGTAAATGGGGAGTCTTCTTCACAGACTAAGGTTAATTATGGAGTTCCACAAGGTTCTGTGCTAGGACCAATTTTATTCACTTTATACATGCTTCCCTTAGGCAGTATTATTAGAAAGCATTGCATAAATTTTCATTGTTACACAGATGATACCCAGTTTTATCTATCCATGAAGCCAGAGGACACACACCAATTAGTTAAACTGCAGGATTGTCTTACAGACATGGATGACCTCTAATTTCCTGCTTTTAAATTCAGATAAAACTGAAGTTATTGTACTTGGCCCCACAAATCTGAGAAACATGGTGTCTAACCAGATCCTTCAGTTAAGCCTTCAGTTAATTCAAAATGCTGCAGCTAGAGTACTGACAGGGACTAGATGGAGAGAGCATATTTCACCCATATTGGCCTCTCTTCATTGGCTTCCTGTTAATTCTAGAATAGAATTTAAAATTCTTCTTCTTACTTATAAGGTTTTGAATAATCAGGTCCCATCTTATCTTAAGTACCTCATAGTACCATATCACCCCAATAGAGCACTTCACTCTCAGATTGCAGGCTTACTTGTAGTTCCTAGGGTTTTTAAGAGTAGAATGGGAGGCAGAGCCTTCAGCTTTCAGGCTCCTCTCCTGTGGAACCAGCTCCCAATTCGGATTAGGGAGACAGACACCCTCTCTACTTTTAAGATTAGGCTTAAAACTTTCCTTTTTGCTAAAGCTTGTAGTTAGGGCTGGATCAGGTGACCCTGAACCATCCCTTAGTTATGCTGCTATAGACTTAGACTGCTGGGGGGTTCCCATGATGCACTGAGTGTTTCTTTCTCTTTTTGCTCTGTATGCATCACTCTGCTTTTAATCATTAGTGATTGAACTCTGCTCTCTTCCACAGCATGTCTTTTTCCTGACTCTCTCCCCTCAGCCCCAACCAGTCCCAGCAAAAGACTGCCCCTCCCTGAGCCTGGTTCTGCTGGAGGTTTCTTCCTGTTAAAAGGGAGTTTTTCCTTCTCACTGTCGCCAAGTGCTTGCTCACAGGGGGTTGTTTTGACCGTTGGGGTTTTTCCGTAATTATTGTATGGCTTTGCCTTACAATATAAAGCGCCTTGGGGCAACTGTTTGTTGTGATTTGGCGCTATATAAATAAAATTGATTTGATTGTCCTTTTTCTTCCAACCATTTTGTTTGGAAAATAAATAAATAAATAAAAAATTGTGCAGTGATTCATGGGATTGTTTGGGAAGGGAGAAGGATATATCTGTTGTACCCTTAATTTTTGGATGAAAGAAGGCTGCATTTGTTGGCTATATTTCAAGGAGCCTTTGAAATAGGATGACTTGGTCACACCACTTATGAAGTATGCAGCCAGCAAATGCAGCCTAAGAAGGCTGTGTACCCTGGATTGGGACACAGCTGAAGAACCAGGCTTTCTATGGACCCAGCCTGTATGCAGAGAACATGTTGAACTTGTCAAGAGATTCAGTTCAGTTTAGAGCAGAGACGCCTGGGAAGAGATTATGAAGTGAAGAGTTCACCCAACAGAGGTGTTTGATGAAACTTGGATGCTAAATAATTTCAGCTGCCTGTGGCAGATGGATGGCTGCTTTCGAGAGTTGGAGATAGATTGGTTGTCTACCTGTGTGGTTGCCATCCAGGACCTGAGGTGATTCCAAAATGTCATGGATGTGGCAATGTGTTGCACCAGTGCAAACCTGATACTACATGATACAGCAGTGTAGTGCAGTGATAGTGCTCTTGCATCTGGATAAGAAACTCTGTGGTTCAAATCTACCCATGTATTGATCTCCATGTGCATGTGGAGTTGCATGAAGAAGGACATCCATTGTAAAGTTTGTGTCAAAGCAACATGTGGATCCTTTTAGGTTCTGCTGTGGTGACTCCAGCAAAACAGGAGCAGTCAAAAGAAAATCAACACGCGTGAGGACGTGTCACTCTTCTTATTTCTAATCTGGATGTTTGTCTCAGACTAGTTGAAGGTTGTGTTTTTCATCAAACATTTCATTAAAAGGAGCTTTAGGTGTCCTAAGACATTAAACTGAATTTGTTACTTCCATTTTTCACTGAGCTTTACCTTTTGTGTTTTTGTTCAATGCAGAATCACATCACCTTCGCTGAAGTCACATGACGTGGAGCCGGCTGTGTGGCAAACCCACTGGACGTCCACACTCTTCACCATCCAATCCAGTTAGCCGCAGTGCAGCGTTAAACCCATTCTGTCTGTGTGTGGTCTGTGGTATGTTGTTCAGTGTTGTCTTTTGAGGCCCAATTGTCATATGCAGCCTCTTGAACCACAAACAAACCATTTTTTTTTAATATGGGACTGATACTGTGGAATCTGCTTTCTACATCTATGCACTTACTCTGAATAATCTTATGACATTTGCCTCCCAAATGAACTTCGTTTCAAGACTAAGTCCAAATCAGATTTCGGTTGACGAGAAGGTGAAGAACTGACATGGAGCATCTGTACTCTGCTTTGTCTGGTGTTAGTTTGTATGTGATACACATTCGTTGAAGAAGATGGACGACTTTCTCTGGTGTGCAGTTGAAATAGATATTTACATTTCACATGAGTCTCATCAATGTCATTACATTTAGATCAGTGGTTGCCAACTGGTGGGTCACAGCCCAAAGGTTGTCCTGCTCACCTTGACCCGAAAACACTGTCACCCTAAAGAGAATATGTAGTATAACCAATGGAAATTAATAGCAGTAAACATATTTAACTCCAAAAGTGCGGTCCAAATACTTTTTTTAGATTAATCCCTGTTCAAATTTGATTCAAATCATGAAGTTTACAATTTTTATCATTTACTTGCTCTGGTGTACAGAAGGTGAAATAGGAGGCAGTGTAGTTCTCTACTAATCAACACCATATGATTTACAGAACAAGCGTATGATTTACAGTACAAACACTGCATGCATCACTCTAAAACCCATTATTTTCAATGACAAGCTTCGGGTGATGCATGAAAACCAAGTTTGCGCGATGCTCTGCTGTGAGTGCACACCGCCGGTTGACATCAGCTTCACCGCGGTCAAAGTGCAACTCAATCCAACTTTCACCGCTGTGCGCTGTGATGTATCTTTGCCTGTCCAGTAGAAAGGAGGCATCAGACCAAAACACGGAAGACAACAAAGTGCAGAAATGTGTCAGAGGAACAACTCCTGCTAATTCACACACAATGGTTTTCTAAAGAAAATCCTTAAAAATGTTTTTTTTTTACATCAAGATTCATTTCTGTTTACTGTACATTTTGAAGTTAAAATTTTGTCCGTTATAATCTAAATCCGCCATATGTATAAAACGGACAAAATCTGTTATATGTATAAAACTGACAAAATCCGCTATATGCATGTAATAGATTACATAGTTACAGTCAGGAGGCACAAAATGATCTACTGGGAATTCCCAGCACCAATTAGGGTTATGTATTTCCTTGATTGAGGTTGAATAGGGGCTGCCTCATTTAATAGCTGGGTCAGAACTTTTTCTGAAAACATAGACATCTGCCTTAGGGCCCCTTCACACATAGCACGAATCAAGCTGGAGGAATTGTATGCCATTCGTGAAAAATCTGCGCCACCTCTAATGCCTCGTACACTTGTTGCCACAACCATTCGCGCACACCAGCGGCCAAAAGACAGAGAGTGCCCTGCAAGTTCCCATTCAATCCCTCTCTTGGCACGTGGCGGCCAAATTCCAGGTGCCATACGTGAACATTCAATACCACTCGTGGAGCACTTAAAAAATGTGGGGCCATTTGCGCAACCAGCATGAAAATAGAGAGCAGGCGACTACTTTCAAGCTGGCTGTGAAAGTTGTCTAAGTGCCCCACATGTGTGGCACTGCCAAGAACACACATGTGGCGCCAGAGTATCGGCTCCCCCTTTAACACACGTGGTGTGCGTGTGTATCACGTGTATGTGCATGTGTCGTGCCCCCACCCCCGCAACATGTGGTGTGTGGGGGGAGCACACTTGCATGACATGCTGATATGTACAGACATGATCACATGGGGACCAGCCAGCCATGACTGAGCGCACATAGCACAATGGCAAGGCACGTCTCAGCTGATCGCCACCCAGCCACTCACTGACAACTGGAAATGATGACTCAATGCACACGACGTGTTACATTAAAAACACAGAGACCACAGTCAGGACAGGTATATAAAAAATTACTACAATAACTACATACACAATTACATAGCAAATAACTAAAACAGATGATCACAGTGTTCTTGTCCGGGTTCTGTGGGTTGAACAAACAGGTGGGCGTGTCTGCAGCAGCTGTTGAGATCTCTGGACACGTGAGTCACAGCTAGTGAACACCGTGTTTTGACGGACATGACCTCACAACTCTACGCCGTGAGGCGCATGTGTGCGCCTGCTGTCCTCACGTGGAAATACATAAAAACATATATCGTCTTTGTGACTGGCTGCAGCAAGTGCACATCAACAGGCTGTGCCAGATGAAATGGACCATCAGATCGTGTACACTCAGCTGGCGATCTGAATGTCACATCACCCACGAGCTATGGTCCACATAAGGCGTGTCCTTTAGCGCTCTGCTCGCTGGAGATGCGCGCAGGGCCAGCTGAACACGCTGGGCCAGCAGATGTGGGCATGATGGGAGAGCACTGCTTCATTCATGTCATTTCATGACTGCATGTCTATGACCATGGGTCATATACAGAGGAACAGAAGATTCATACTTGTATTGTCCACTTGATAAGACAAATTAAATATTATAATTTGTGGTGTTGTTTTATGGTGTGTGTTATTTTTTCCCCACAGCATCGACATCTGCAGACAAAAGGGCCATATCCCTGTGACTGGCAGCTGTTCAGATATCTGTGCTCACAATTCACAGCCGGAGAACACCTGTAGTGGCTGGTAGAATATGACATCTCATAACTTCACTGTGAAGTATGGACGTCAGCATGCTGTCCTCACGTGGAAATAAATGAAAACATATTGCTTCAGCTGACCGCCGCATCAGCGCACTGCAACGCTGGTGAATATACCATGCAGAAAATCATGTGTCACTGTGGGATTTCCCCACATTGTAATAATTAAAACACATATCAACTTTGCAACGTGGTCACCAGCGCGCTGGACATGCCATGCTTGCTGATGTGTTCATGACACAGGAGCTGACTCTTCATGAGACAGGAGCCCGGCTCATGTCTTCATGGGAGAGAAGCATCAGGTAATTCATGTAAACCATAAAAGGGATAACGGTAATCCATGTCATTGCATTACTTCCTTGTGGTTCCCCATGTCGCTTTTGGTTTGCGGATTTCTACAACTTTTGCCGAACGTAGTGTTATGTGTGAAGGGGCCCTTAAATAGGCACCGGGCATTATGTGCTTTAAAAAGCTTACATTTGGTCACATCTGTCTTTTTTCCAAGTCTGCTGCAGAGTGGTACCTTAAAATCTGAAAGCCCAATGTATGATTCTACATCTCCAGAGCTCCGTGGCCCTGCAATGACGTTGATGTGCGCGTGACCATTTTAATGTTCTTTGTCACGTTGGTGGGCATCTTAATGCAATTTTCCCCAGGAGCAGTGGCTGTTTCTGGATTCAAAGAACTCTACATCTTTATACGATCATCAACCTCCCAACCAATGTTGCCGATATATGTAATTTCCCTCCATGAATTGCAGGTCAGTTGAGCATCTTTTTCTGACTCCATGTTGTAAAGTTGGTCATATCTGCAGTCTTTTCTGGCGAATGTATTTGCTCCATGATTGAAATGTAATCAGCATTCGCACTGCAAAAACCTTTAAAATATGACAGGAGAGGAAGGAGTGAAAACATAAAAGTGCCCAATCACAGTGCTTGTGGTCTAGGTGCATGTCATGCTACGCAGCTATGCAGAGGGCTCTGATCTAAAGCGGTTGTCTTTGGTTCTCCACATCCAGTGATATGTGTGAAACTTCACACCATATTTCAGTGCAAGCAGCAGTTTGTTAATAATCGCCGACCTTGAATAAAGGCCTGCCTTGTTTAGCCACCGGGTCTGAGCCTGGTTTGAAAAAATAAATGCCTGGGCTTTTAATCAAGGAAATACTGTACCCACTCTCCTCAAATCGGTGAATATCAGTGCTGAACTTTATTTCGTACGTCTGTTGCGACTGGCCACGTCCAGACTGCTCTGTCTGGACGTGGGTTTTTTAATGGAAATGCATTGCGATGGGACTTGACGTTTTGTCCAGTGCGAGCGAAAATCCGTGATACAAAATTCAATATATATGATGTTTATTACATGGAAACCCATGCAAAAGCATTGGGACTTTTGCTTTTGTCCGGAAGTTAGAAATCTTTTATGTTTGTCTGCAAATTAATACTATAACTTATCTGTTGTTGCTTCAGATGAGATTATTTCTAATTAACATGACAATGCAGATTGGACATTTATATTTAGACATATAAAACTGCATGAAAAGTAATGTGTCCATTTGTGCCTGGTTGAAATACAGATATGAATGATTGACTCATTCATATCTGTATTTCAACCAGGAAAAAAGACACTGTTAATAAATATAAATATTTATTATGAGCACAAAAGGAGATGATACAACAATTACTGCAGTGTGTCAAAGATTCATGTATATTTTCTACAGTTACATGTCATTTACTCTTGATGGTAATTTGTCAGCAAACGTAGTCGTGTGACATAAACACTACATTGAAATCATTTTCTAATTTAGTTATTTCAACATTTGATTACGTCCTCATTGACTATGTGATTGTTACCCGAGGCCATCAAATATGGCCATCGTGTATAGGCTGTGTCCGTCCATCTATCCATGCTCAGCATAACTCCAGTTCTATTACTGTCACAGTCTTCAAATTCACAGGAAACATTCTTGGGACACATTCCTTAGACAAGTTCAACGATGGAAACCTTGATATATGTTAGGACGTATTTTAAGCACACTCTCACAAGCGTCACTAGCTTAGCTTATGGCAAGCTAAAAGTAGACGCTCTCGTTTTGGCCGAACTACTATACAATTTTTGTATATTCTGTGTTTGTACGCGCCTGCGGCTGATGTGCTTGAATTCCTGCACAAAAAGTAGTTCCAAAACAACGCTGTATTTGCGATGACAGTGTGTTTTCGTGGGTAACGAAAACATAAGGAGTATATTTGGCACAAGAACTTGGGTATCTCGTGTTTTTACGCCTAAATGATTGTAAGTCAATATTCACATTCATCCAGCAGCATCTTCTCATGTCGGCAAATTCTGCACTGGGTCAGGCAAAAGTAGTCCGGCAAGCTATCCCACAATGCCAAAATAGCAGAGACTTCGCACCAACGAGAGTGGCACACTGAGCAGGGTGGTATTTTAAGAGGTTAAAAAGTCATATTCTGTTTCAGTCTGTTCCGTTGTGATTTTGAGTGGCAGAGGTGACAGCCAATCAGAGTATATCTGCACCGTGATGTCAGTGGCCAGCTTCTCTAAAACCGCTTTGTTTTGTGTGTTTATATACATGTCTCTCATATATTATGTAAAAGCTAGTAAGAAAATAGCACTTCTAAAACCAAAAACATATTTTTTTAGAACCTAATAACACCTCTGAACTTATTTACAAGACATATCGCAGATGTTAGCATGGTGATGTCACAGGCTGGTAGGTAGCTGCAAAACCCTGTTTCGTTTCTGTGTAAATATATCCTCTTTGTCGTATATTATGTAAAAGTGAGTGAGAAATAAACACTTCTAAAATTGAAAACGCTGTTTTTGTAACCTGATAACACCTCTCGGATCATTTACAAGACAGTGTACGGCATTAGAGTGCACCCTAACTTCTGCTAACTCAAAGCTAACTTCCTATTCTCAAGGTTGGTCATCTGGGAATTTAACCTCGAGGGGCGGGTTTTGGCTGTGAAAACATCTCCAAGCTCAATACAAATACATGTGATTTGGTCACTTTTCAAAGGGGCCAGACTCATCAATTAAGTAAATTTAATGCACAAAGATTCATTTCAGGTCATTTAGTGTACAACCCCCAATTCCATTGAAGTTGGGACATTGTGTAAAATGTAAATAAAAACAGAATACAATGATTTGCAAATCCTCTTCAACCTATATTCATTTGAATACACCACAAAGACAAGATATTTAATATATAGATATTTAATGTTCAAACTGATAAACTTTATTGTTTGTGTGCAAATATTTGCTCATTTTGAAATGAATGCCTGCAACACGTTTCAAAAAAGCTGGACAGTGGTATGTTTACCACTGTGTTACATCACCTTTCCTTCTAACAACACTCAATAAGCATTTGGGAACTGAGGACACTAATGGTTGGATGCCTGCAACACATTTCAAAAAAGCTGGGACAGTGGCAAAAAAAAGACTGGGAAAGTTGATGAATGCTCAAAGAACACCTGTTTGAAACATTCCACAGGTGAACAGGTTAATTGGAAACAGGTGAGTGTCATGATCGGGTATAAAAGAAGCATCCTCAAAAGGCTCAGCTGTTCACAAACAAAGATGGGGTGAGGATCACCACTTTGTGAACAACTGCGTGAAAAAATGATCCAACAGTTTAAGAACAATGTTTCTCAACGTTTAGTTGCAATGAATTTAGGGATTCCATCATCTACAGTCCATAAAATAATTAGAAGATTCAGAGAATCTGCAGAACTTTCTACATGTAAGCAGCAAGGCCGGAAACCAGCATTGAATGCCCGTGACCTTCAATCCCTCAGGCGGCATGCATTAAAAACCGACATCATTGTGTAAAGGATCTTACCGCGCAGGCTCAGGAACACTTCAGAAAACCATTGTCAGTTAACACAGTTTGTCGCTACATCTACAAGTGCAAGTTAAAACTCTACCATGCAAAGTGAAAGCCATACATCAACAACATCCAGAAATGCTGCCGCCTTCTCTGGGCCGAGCTCATTTGAAATTGACAGACACAAAGTGGAAAAGTGTGCTGTGGTCTGATGAGTCCACATTTCAAATGTTTTTGGAAATCATGGATGTTGTGTCCTCCGGACAAAAGAGGAAAGAGACCATCCAGATTGTTACCAGCACAAAATTCAAAAGTCAGCATCTGTGATGGTATGGGGGTGTGTTAGTGCCCATGGTATGGGCAACTTACACATCTGTGATGGCACCATCAATGCTGAAAGGTACATCAAGGTTTTGGAGCAACACATGGTGCCATCCAAGCAACGTCTTTTTCAGGGATGTCCCTGCTTATTTCAGCAAGGCAATGCCAAGCCACATTCTGCATGTGTTACAACAGCGTGGCTTCGTAGTTAAAGATTGCGGGTACTAGACTGGCCTGCCTGCAGTCCAGACCTGTAGCCCATTGAAAATGTGTGGCACATTATGAAGCACAAAATGCGACAACAGAGACCCCGGACTGTTGAACAACTGAAGTCATATGTCAAGCAAGAATGGGAAAGAATTCCACCTACAAAGCTTCAACAATTAGTGTCCTCAGTTCCCAAACGCATATTGAGTGTTGTTAGAAGGAAAGGTGATGTAACACAGTGGTAAACATACCACTGTCCAGCTTTTTTGAAACGTGTTGCAGGCATCTATTTCAAAATGAGCAAATATTTGCACAAAAACAAAAAAGACTATCAGTTTGAACATTTAATATCTTGTCTTTGTGGTGTCTTCAATTGAATATAGGTTGAAGAGGATTTGCAAAACATTGTATTCTATTTTTATTTACATTTTACACAATGTCCCAACTTCATTGGAAGTGGGGTTGTATAACGCTAAACCGCTAAAAAAATAAGTGAAAGTTCCGGCTAACTGCTAACTTTTATTATGAAGTAATGCTGAATTGATGTGGAAATGATTGTTGTACAAAAGCTTCAGATATCTGTCGCTGAGAAAGATGATGAGTGGAGTGCAGTTTGAAGCAGAAACGAGGTGATAAACTGTGAATTGCTGCTGAAGTTCTATGTGCAGTGAAGAGAGTGCCGTGAGGAGCTTAGCGCACCCTGCTCAGAGTGTTGCTCTCATTGGTGTTGTGTGGGCTGCCAGAAGAGGAGGTACTGCTGGCCCACCACCAGAGGGCACCCTGCCTGAAGTGCGGGCTTCAGGCACGAGAGGGCGCTGCCGCCACGGACACAGCCGGGGGTGACAGCTGTCACTCATCTACACTACATCATCTCACTCCATAAAACCTGGACGTCATCTCCACCTCATTGCCGAGATATCGTCGACCTATAAAGGTAATACTCTCAGCCGTATCACTGATTGTGTTTAGTAAACTCATTTTTGCAGCTGTTTTCTTGCGGAGTGCTCTATCTGGAGATTGGCGTGACCGGCGACAGCTTCGCTTTACACCCCCACCAGATAAGTGTTTGAGACAGGAGCTGCACGAGTGTGTGTTAGAGGTGGAGGTGGAATCTCCATCGTTGTTACTGGGTGTGCACACACCCACATCTTATTGTCTCTGCTCCTTGCCAGCAGTACCAGATCCGACATTCGGAGACGGTGGCCACCTGGGGACTCGGGACTTGGCGGCTCCAGTATTCTCCGGGTTCAGTGGCGGAGGAAATCGTGTGGTTCCGGTTCTTCTCAGGACAGACGTCTTCTACCTTCGAGCCTGCCCACACGTCACCCTTGTGATTGACTGTTTGCAAAATTTCACATTCCTCTGTATTGTGGTTGTGCTCATTCACAACAGTAAAGTGTTCATATTCGACTCTTTCATTGTCCGTTGTCCGTGTTGTGGGTCCGTGTCACTACACTTTCCCAACAATTGGACCGACATCTCTGCTATTTTAGCATTGTGGGATAGCTCACGCCCACAGATTGAGCTCGCTGGACTACTTTCGCCACCCTGCTCAGCGTGTCGCTCCAACATGAGCGGCAACACACAGAATGTGTCTCTTCCCAGATAGATCTCTTTCAGTGCAGCTTCTTGTTCTGACTTTAACATGAAGTTAACACCCAAGTCTTTCATCACCAACTGTAAATGGAAATCAAAACATTCCAATCTTATCTTTCTGAACTCTTCCACATCAAACTCCATCGTGTCAATGTTTACAATGTGCTTGAGCAATAACAGGTGAAGTTGCTCATAAACTTTAAGTTTCTTAAATATTTATTACGACCATTCTTAAAACTTCAGTTATCTTTATAATTTTATTACTGGTAAATTTTAGAATTAATGTAGATGAGGTATACTCATTATCACTTATCTGGGAACTACTTTTTGTGCAGGAGCTGTGAGGAGCTCAACCTCCTGATCTCCTCACAGCGGCCTGACAGACACACCAGACAGAAACAAAAGCCTGTTTCACACGGCAGGATTTTAAAATTATCTGTAGGTTTCCAAAACCTGAGACCACACACATGGAGATAAAAAAAAATCATAGATCTAACAGGTTTGGTCGTACAGTGTGTGGAGTTCACGTCAACACACCACACACGAACAGATTTCACACATGAACATTCCCACGTTAGACAGGAAATCTCACAAAATCTCTCAAGATTAAACGTGACTTCAGAGTAAACAAACAGAGATAGTTTGTGGACTATTTACAACAGAGGGAAAAACGATACAAAAAGAAAAAGAAAAGGCGTTCTTTAAAAGGAGTGGAGACAGTGCGACCACCGGACTTTCTGGTAAGTCAGAACAGCGGTTTTGATTTTATTTTCCGCTCCGTGCATCTGTCACCTCGCGTTCTGATTGGCTGCATGTGACATTCAGCAGGCTGCGTGCTTGTTTGTGGTTGGAGGGACACCACACATGCTGCGATATCGGGCCAAGCGCTCTTAACACATGGCAGGAATATATAAGATTATCTTTAGTGTCATCACGACAATCGGGGCATCGGAAGGGGAACATCGGTTCCGATATCGACCAAATTATCTTGCTGTGTGAACCACGCTTAACATGTAGGATTTTAGGGTTTACAAATGTTTCTGACCGTTAAGCTTTACTTACTTTACAAGAAAAACAAATGTTAGCAGACTGAAAGTTAGCGGAACTAAATTTAGTTGAAGCTAAATGGTCCGCTGATAGTTTTCAAACAGAAACACAAAACAATGGCAGGAAAAATAAATAAATAAAAATACTGACTTTTGAGCTGCTTAAGCCCTGGTCACATGGCACTAACAAAGGACACCAAAGCCAAAACGAAACAAGAAATCTGGATTTGTGTTGACTTTCAGAGAAATCGTTTAACCATTGCCCAGCTTTGTTCCTGTAGCTTTTCAAACTGTGGAAAAATGCGAACGAATCCTGATGACAACTTCAATTTGTTCGTATTCTGTTTTTCTTTCTGTCTTGACGGTTCGTCATCCTTTGCGTAGTTCCCGTACCGTCACAGTTACGTTTGACTGTCATCCAACCTCCCAAGTTTGACGTCTTGCACAGACATTGACGATATCTGAACGCATCAAGAACTAAAGATCCGACGAGCTGAACGTGACTCGTCCATGTGTGGGACGAAAAGCAACGTTATCAAACAGAAAAAATAGCGGCAAGAATGTTTTATCAACTACTTTAACTGTTTACACACGTTCCAGCTAGGGTTGCCAACCGTCCCTTGAAAAACGGAATCGTCCCTTATTTGGAAATAAAAGTGTGCGTTCCGTATTGACCTGAAACGGGACGCAGTTTGTCCCGTATTTCTGTGAGAATCAAAAAGTCTGGCGCTTTATATGGAAACCTACGGTAAATTTTATCCCAGCCTCTCTCCTGTTCTTCACCAATGAGCTGACAGACACGAGTTGACGATACAGAATCACTCTTATCTCATTGGTCGAGGGACATCTGCTCGCAAGAAGATCCCGGACGAGAATCATGAGCCGACGACGGTCGTCGGACGACCATAGTAGCATGGCTGATACCGACACCGACACTGGCACTGCAGATACGCCTACGAACAGCAATGTCTGTAACGTCGTTACTCCTTGAAAAAAACAAAAAAGAAAGCAAAAATACATGGGCAAATGGGAAAAGGTGCGCGACAACAGCTATAAGTATTGTAAGTATTGTTTACTTTTTCAGACTTTCACTGTTACATTGTTTTGGATGATTTTTTTTTTTTTTGTTAATTTATACACTTTTATAACAATAACACGACAGAGAAAGATTTATTTTTAAAGACATATTTTTTTATACTTTGAAGCAGGACAGGATGCTCATATTGAAATTGTGAGTGAAAATTTATTTTGCACTAAAAATAAATTGCTAAATAATTTGTTTTCCGCATATTCATATCATAACAAATGCATGTGTGCATCTACTTAAATTCAGGGTCAAGTCAATAGTCAAATGGTTAAAAATCGTATCACACACACGCTGGGAAGGGTGAAGGCAATGGTCAGTTGGCCGGTCCATGGAAATAGAGACTGGAATGGACGTCACGTGACTAGCGGCGTGACTAGCGGCGTGCCCCACGGCGGCCATTACTGAGGGTGGAGAGAGACCTTGATCCTGTTAAACAGAAGCGATATGAGGAGAAAAAAGGCAGCCAGTGCTTCACCAACTGCACGAACCACAAAAACAAATTCTCCAATACTAAAATGAACTGTACAAGAGCCTTAATGTAATTATGTAAAACAAATGTCTATTTTAAAGTCGTTATGCCGCAATTTAACGTCAATATACTGAGACTATAACTCAACGCCATAAGTTCTTTTCATTAAGCTGCGTTCACATGCGGAAACAAAAATGTTTAAATATATGTCTATATATATATATACTTGTAGCTGTTGTTTAATAGATATATACGTGGTGGTCACAGGAGGCATTTAAATTTTAACAGTGTGGTTGGAGGGGATGGAGGAGGTACTTTTTATCCTGACTGAGGGTCAAAAGTCATAAATTCTGAATGGCTTTATATCTACTTGCAATAAAATGTTAGTAAAAATCATATGTTGTTGTCATTAAAAGACTAGCAGTAATATTACAGTGGAAAAAGCAGCAAGATAAATGAGCACAATGGCAAGACTTCAGATTTATATTTTAATACATAAGGATTGTTTATCCAGACATATATGGGTTCGTTAGACCTTTTAATTAGCATGAATACAACTTACAAGTGTCATTTATAAAAAATCCATCGAGAATTATGATGATAGGAAAAAAAAAATCACAGTAAATAAACAGAATGGAATATTTTCCACAAATTTCCACACTTTACATAAAACATTTTTTTTACCTAGACATGTATGGGTTCATTGTAAAGAGCAATGAAAGGGCTTTAAAACAAGCCTACTTTTATTAAAATCTGTTAACAAATAGCGACAATAGAGCGAGAAAAGCAGCACAGTTTGTCGTAATTTCCCCAAATTTCTGCATTTTACATAAAAGTTGTTTTTTTTTTCACCCACACATGCATAGGTGCATTGGAAAGAGCTTTCAAAGGGCTTTGAAAGAAGCCTACATTTATTAAAATCCATTAAATAGTGACGCTAGTGCAAAAAAAGCGGTCAGTTTATTATTGATGAGCTGCACATTTCCACCCTTAGTAATGGTGCCTTCCTGTCCTGAGTGACACTAATAGATAGAGGCGCACATGTCCATTCCAGTCTATATTTCCATAGGCCGGTCAGCCCTGCCAGTGAGGTGTCCCTTATTTATTTTTCAGAGAGTTGGCAACCCTAGTTCCAGCCGTCTCTGGCTGGAAAAGCTGTGCGCACATGCAGACTCCAGGCGTTCGCTTTGTTTTTCTTTTGTTAGTTTCGGTTTTGTTTCATTCCTTTATGCGCTATTGATTTGCAGGTTTTTTGGTGATGGGAGAAGTGCCGGCTCATTCGTCCACCTTTTCTCGACGATTTGGGACTTTGTGGCTTTTTTTCCTTTGTTCAGCTATTGTTGCACTTTGTACTTGATCGGTGGACTGGAAGTGTTAGCTCGCTTTCTGTGTTCATAAACAGGAACTAACATTCATGATTTTAGGGTTTACAAATGTTTTTAAAATTTAAATTTACTCACTTTACCAGCAAAAAGAAAATGTTAGCGGACCGAACATTAGCGGAACTAAATTTAGTGGAAGCCAATTGGTCCATTGATGGTTTTCAAAGTTAGAGAAAAGCTAATCTGCTAACAAAACGTTGGCTTCACTAATTAGTGGTTAGCGGATTAGCATAACTGTGCCCACCACTGTGCACGTGCAGTACCTCCTGCAGACACTGTTAAAACATAAATATTGTTTTTGATTGGTTGATTGATAGAGGGACTTTGTTGAACATGTACAAATTATACGTAAGACAACAGGATGTAAATAATTAATTAAACAACTCCAAATTATAAATAACACAATGCTCATATGGCCGAGGGTATTTTAGCATTGCGTCATATTTTTTTTAATGTTGTAATCACTACAGAGCAATTACTAAAATATGAATTTGAGTATTCTAGTGATTGTGACTGCTTTGAAATTTGCACAATAGGGGCGGGACTTGTTCTACCTGTGGAAGTGTCTTATTGACTGAACTTTGACTTCATGTACATTTAATGATTCATTAATTTAATGTTAAAATATAAAAGGAAACAGCTTTTTCAAATAATAAAATAGTTGCTCTTCCAAGAGCCTTTGTTTTATTTAGAAGCATAGCAACAGGTGTTAGTTTCCAGAGATGACAGATGAGTTGGACTCTCAGGACATTTAACCAGGTGAAGGTCTCCTCTGCGGCTTCACCGTTGGTGGAGTTTTTAGCAGAGGTGGGATGAAGTCACCAGCAAGTCACTTTCAAGTCATGAATTAGCAAGTCACAAGTCTCAAACATAACGACCACCAATTGTTTGCAAGCTGACTTGAGACTTGGGACTTGCCGATTCACGACTTGACAGTGACTTCGTCACGCCTCTGGTTTTTAGAGATACTAGAGAGCAGAGACGTTCTCTTCTTCCTTCTGGACTTCTTTTTTTGGTGTTCAGCTCCATCACTGAAAGTTTTGAAGTACATCTCAATTTACAAGTTTCTCTGCACAGCAAACGTTGAAATGTTCCTGATGTGGAACAAGTGAACAAATATATTTCTTAAAATATGAAGAAACATGAAATACTGCGGTGCTATTTTGTTTAAGGTGGGATTGTGCGATAGTTAAAACAAATTAAAATAAAAAAATCTAAGTTATTTAAAGCTGAGACTGTTCTTGTACTCAGAGCAGTAACCATTAAACCATTCTGTAGATTTATTTGGTAAAAATGAAAATAGACTGAACAGTTTACAAATACAAAGTGCTGAGTCTTTAATCATATCTTAGATCTTGTTCTGACTTATGGTATGGAAATAGAAGATGTAACAGTATTCCCTGAAAACTCCCTTCTGTCTGATCATTTCTTAATAACATTTACATTTACTCTGATGGACTACCCAGCAGTGGGGAATAAGTTTCATTACACTAGAAGTCTTTCAGAAAGCGCTGTAACTAGGTTTAAGGATATGATTCCTTCTTTATGTTCTCTAATGCCATATACCAACACAGTGCAGAGTAGCTACCTAAACTCTGTAAGTGAGATAGAGTATCTCGTCAGTAGTTTTACATCCTCATTGAAGACAACTTTGGATGCTGTAGCTCCTCTGAAAAAGAGAGCTTTAAATCAAAAGTGCCTGACTCCGTGGTATAACTCACAAACTCGCAGCTTAAAGCAGATAACCCGTAAGTTGGAGAGGAAATGGCGTCTCACTAATTTAGAAGATCTTCACTTAGCCTGGAAAAAGAGTCTGTTGCTCTATAAAAAAGCCCTCCGTAAAGCTAGGACATCTTACTACTCATCACTAATTGAAGAAAATAAGAACAACCCCAGGTTTCTTTTCAGCACTGTAGCCAGGCTGACAAAGAGTCAGAGTTCTATTGAGCCGAGTATTCCTTTAACTTTAACTAGTAATGACTTCATGACTTTCTTTGCTAATAAAATTTTAACTATTAGAGAAAAAATTACTCATAACCATCCCAAAGACATATCTTTATCTTTGGCTGCTTTCAGTGATGCCGGTATTTGGTTAGACTCTTTCTCTCCGATTGTTCTGTCTGAGTTATTTTCATTAGTTACTTCCTCCAAACCTTCAACATGTCTATTAGACCCCATTCCTACCAGGCTGCTCAAGGAAGCCCTACCATTATTTAATGCTTCGATCTTAAATATGATCAATCTATCTTTATTAGTTGGCTATGTACCACAGGCTTTTAAGGTGGCAGTAATTAAACCATTACTTAAAAAGCCATCACTTGACCCAGCTATCTTTGCTAATTATAGGCCAATCTCCAACCTTCCTTTTCTCTCAAAAATTCTTGAAAGGGTAGTTGTAAAACAGCTAACTGATCATCTGCAGAGGAATGGTCTATTTGAAGAGTTTCAGTCAGGTTTTAGAATTCATCATAGTACAGAAACAGCATTAGTGAAGTTTACAAATGATCTTCTTGTGGCCTCAGACAGTGGACTCATCTCTGTGCTTGTTCTGTTACACCTCAGTGCTGCTTTTGATACTGTTGACCATAAAATTTTATTACAGAGATTAGAGCATGCCATAGGTATTAAAGGCACTGCGCTGCAGTGGTTTGAATCATATTTATCTAATAGATTACAATTTGTTCATGTAAATGGGGAATCTTCTTCACAGACTAAGGTTAATTATGGAGTTCCACAAGGTTCTGTGCTAGGACCAATTTTATTCACTTTATACATGCTTCCCTTAGGCAGTATTATTAGACGGCATTGCTTAAATTTTCATTGTTGCGCAGATGATACCCAGCTTTATCTATCCATGAAGCGAGAGGACACACACCAATTAGCTAAACTGCAGGATTGTCTTACAGACATAAAGACATAGATGACCTCTAACTTCCTGCTTTTAAACTCAGATAAAACTGAAGTTATTGTACTTGGCCCCACAAATCTTAGAAACGTGGTGTCTAACCAGATCCTTACTCTGGATGGCATTACCCTGATGTCTAGTAATACTGTGAGAAATCTTGGAGTCATTTTTGATCAGGATATGTAATTCAATGCGCATATTAAACAAATATGTAGGACTGCTTTTTTGCATTTACGCAATATCTCTAAAATTACAAAGGTCTTGTCTCAGAGTGATGCTGAAAAACTAATTCATGCATTTATTTCCTCTAGGCTGGACTATTGTAATTCATTATTATCAGGTTGTCCTAAAAGTTCCCTGAAAAGCCTTCAGTTAATTCAAAATGCTGCAGCTAGAGTACTGACAGGGACTAGAAGGAGAGAGCATATCTCACCCATATTGGCCTCTCTTCATTGGCGTCCTGTTAATTCTAGAATAGAATTTAAATTCTTCTTCTTACTAATAACGTTTTGAATAATCAGGTCCCATCTTATCTTAGGGACCTCATAGTACCATATCACCCCAATAGAGTGCTTCGCTCTCAGACTGCAGGCTTACTTGTAGTTCCTAGGGTTTGTAAGAGTAGAATGGGAGGCAGAGCCTTCAGCTTTCAGGCTCCTCTCCTGTGGAACCAGCTCCCAATTCAGATCAGGGAGACAGACACCCTCTCTACTTTTAAGATTAGGCTTAAAACTTTCCTTTTTGCTAAAGCTTATAGTTAGGGCTGGATCAGGTGACCCTGAACCATCCCTTAGTTATGCTGCTATAGACTTAGACTGCTGGGGGGTTCCCATGATGCACTGAGTGTTTCTTTCTCTTTTTGCTCTGTATGCACCACTCTGCATTTAATCATTAGTGATTGATCTCTGCTCCCCTCCACAGCATGTCTTTTTCCTGGTTCTCTCCCTCAGCCCCAACCAGTCCCAGCAGAGGACTGCCCCTCCCTGAGCCTGGTTCTGCTGGAGGTTTCTTCCTGTTAAAAGGGAGTTTTTCCTTCCCACTGTCGCCAAGTGCTTGCTCACAGGGGGTCGTTTTGACCGTTGGGGTTTTTATGTAATTATTGTATGGCCTTGCCTTACAATATAAAGCGCCTTGGGGCAACTGTTTGTTGTGATTTGGCGCTATATAAATAAAATTGATTTGACTTGCTTTGAGTCAGCTCGGCTGAGTGATTGATCCAGCACACTGCTGCTAGTGGCTAAGCTAATGTTAGCCAAAAAAAACTACAGTGTTCAATGGTGCACTAATGTCACATTTTATTTTCAGATTATTTACGCACCTTAGACACATTTTCAGAAGCTCTGTTGCTCAAACTGGATGTGTGTGTATGTCTGAAAGTGAAGACCTCCAGACTGAGTGTATCTGTTTTGGCTCAGCTCGGCCTGATGGGCAAACAGTAGAAGCTCCTCCCAGCAGGGTGATGTCCGTCACTCATTCTTATGCTTTGTGCTGCTAACCTTGTGGTTCTGACTCGCAGACTGAGTGCTCGACTTTTTATTTAATTAATTTTTTCGGAACACACAAGTCTTCACAAACATGGCGACTTTCAGACCTGTTCAGCCTCCAGAACAGAAATACAGTAACATAGAAAACTCAGCCCCCTGTGCACGTTCTGCATTTCCAGAAAAGTGAACGTGCCCTGCGCCCTTAGCTCTGACAGGCCCTTAAAGCACCGACCAACTGTGAGCAAAGCGGTATGTGAAGGTGCAAGAACAAATGACTTGACTGTAGCTCAGTGCTCACATCAAAAACTGATTTTATAGTGGTCGGTTGGGGAGGGGGGATCTTATATGTTTGCATCTGTATAACTTTACATGACAGAATAATGTTGTGTTTTGTGTGTGTTCTTTTGATGTGTGACACAGTGGTGAAGAAGTCACGTCACACTCCCAGTTTGTCATCGCTAACACAGACGGCTCATCAAGCAAAAACACAACAGAGCTTGATACGTGTAACAATTCTGAATATTGACTGAATTAGAATATCTCTACATTTCCGGGGTTCCCGTTAAGAGATATCAGAGGTGGGGTTCCCCTCCCGTGGAAGAACGCCTCCTATATCTTCAGTCAGGTTTCTCATGGAACTCTCCTCCGTCATCATCAGTGATTAGTGGAACCTCCTTCAGGCTCCAACAGTCAGTTTAAAAAACAAAAAACTGTCAGAAAGCTATTTCAAATAACTCAAATGTTAATGGGGTTGACTACTTTTTTCATGGCATTTGTATGAGCTGTCCTGAGAATTTTTTCATTAATTTTTTCAAATTCATATACGTGTATGTTAATTTCTGAGGACACATTGGGCTCTTGAGGCCGGACCAGCAGGGAACCACAGATTGAAATCATTTATGTGATGGATGATTAAACTAACGTTTCAGTAAACAGTCAAATTCACGAGGCTTTGCTGACCGTCAGGAGGCGTTGGGGAGGTGCGTGTATGCCGTGTGGACACTTTGACTCCACTCAGTGGATACGTTTGTTCTGATGTTACTGTTTAGGTGCTCTGACACTCATCTACAACAGTGGTTTATATATTTTGATCTGAGGGCACCATTGTTTTAATATATAAATTCTATTGTGGTGACGTGGCCTGTTGAAACAGCTTAGGTGCTGATATCAAAGGCAATATTTTTGTATTTCTATGGAGACTACAGTATGTTATTATTAGTACCTCGTCAAAATGTCTGCTTCACATCCAGGAATTGTTTTTGTTTTAATTAATATCTTTGTGCATTGATGAAGATGAGTCATATCATTCAGGATGTACACACAGTACATAATTTAGTTCTCCCATAAATTTCACTGTGTGGTACTTTGGTTGCCGTGGTGACACGTTGAAGAGGCTGCAAAACCTGAACAATGTGCAGCTTGGGTAGTAATTTCAAAACACAAGAACATAGCCATCCTCATTGCTGGTCTCTGCACACTACATCTGTGGCAGTCTGTTTCCTTTCAGTAGTCCGAAAGCAGCTTGAAAGCTTCCTAAGATGCACCAGACAATCATCACTTTCTGTCTTTATTACTAAATCTTAGGCTTTGGACAGTGGCTGTGTCTGACTCTGTCTCACAGGTCAAGCTGATATTTATTGCTTGCAATTATTCATCAGATCCACTGTGTGCATAATTATTAGGTATGTGATTATTCTGACCGTATCATTTCTATGCATATTTTCTGTCTGCAAGCTTTACTGACCTTAAACATTCTCAGGTAGATATGCATTTGTGTAATGTGGAGGGTGTGGCCTAAAGTGAGTAACACACTATATATCAAGGTGTGCACAATTATTAGACAGCTTCTTTACCTCAGGCAGAATCAGGAGCCGGATCAAAAATAAGAACAGCAATACAAAAGGTAATGATCATAAGTTAATTAAATGTACCTACAGAAGGGAGAATTGAGTTATTAGTATTAAGATTTTGTTGCAGTAGTTAATGGGAGAAGCGCAGGCAAAATAGAAATTCCACTCATCAGGGTGACCACTGTGACTGGGCGGCACAGTGGCTTAGTGGTTAACACTGGTGCCTCACAGCAAGATGGTCGTGGAATTGTTTCCCACCCATTCTGTGTGGAGTTTGCATGTTCTCCCCATGTCTGTGTGGGTTCCCCCCAGGCACTCCGGTTTCCTCCCACAATCAAAAACATGCTAATTCAGTGTCTGATCACCAGACCGGTGATTTGGGGCTGATGTGCAGTGCCATTTGTCCTCCAAATATGGTGTGTAGTACAGCATTTAAAGAGTTCAATTCTGGCAGCGGTGGGCAGTGCACAGCTAACCAAAAAGTTAGCTTTGATCACTGCTAATCCACTAACTGAAAAGTTCACTTTTATAAAGCTAAACCGATAAACTGCAAAAAATTTTAGCAGAAGTTAAAGCTAACCACTAACTTTTGGTACTATCGGCTACTGATAAGCCAGTTTTGAGTTTAAGCACCGCCAAGGCTTCTGAGTAAAATCAAAACTGATCACAAACCCAAAAGAACAATGAGCCAGAGAATCTGTCTTACATATAATCAGACAGCTGTGAGCTCAGTCCTCCTTCAGCAGAAGTGAGCAGAGCAAGGCTGGCTGCTGTTGCCCAAAACAAACAACAAAAAAAAAGTAATTTACTTTCAACATGCAGAACGATACAGTGTGGAGGAGACATGAAGCACAACACACTTTTCACTTACGGTTTGACTCATAAACAACTAATTCTGGACAGTTTGTTGATATTAATGGTAACTGTGTCATTTTTACAGAGAGAAAATATTACACAAAATATCATTGAAAACATGGTCAAGCCTGGATTAACAGTCATACCTGCAGGACTAATTTCGTAATCATTCAAGGTCACACAAGGTCAGGTAAGGTCTTTTTCATAGACATGATATTTAAAACAAGCTATTATCTAAACTTGACACATTTTGAAAAATGACTAGGAACTCGAATTAAAGTTCAACAGAGCAAGCTGAAAGGTCAGTGATGTCTCGAGGTCATCAGAGGTCAAGCACATCCTGGAAAGTTGGTGATTAAAATTCAAAATATCCAAATCTAGAAAAATGGACAATTATGTAAGCATTTTGTGGATTTTGAATGAGTTCAGAGAAATAATTTATGCTCAAAGTGGGATTTTTAGTTGGGTCAACAGGTACAAAGTTCAGTGACCTCTCAAGGTCACCAGAGGACAGATACAGTTTGGCAAATGACAAATTTGGAATCAGCACACCAAATTCGACAAAGTAAGACCATTTGCCAACTTTTTCTCACATTTGGCTGCATTTCTTTCAATAAAGCCCTTTCCTCGTTTTGGCACCAGTCTAGCAGAGGTGGTGCACTTTTCAACATAAGTGTTGTTGACTCCTCTCCAAACATAGTGTTTATGGATTATGGTTACTGTAAAGTAGAATTTTCATTTCATTTCAAGTGCAGTGTTTTGTGACCTTTGTGCAGTAATGGCTTTTTTTTTCTGGCAACCTGACTATGCAGCCCATTTTTGTTCAAGTGTCTCCTTATTATGGATCTTGAAACACTCACACCACTTTCTTGTAGTAAAACCTGTATTTTATCTGAATTATTTTGAAGGTTTCTATTTGCGTTGCTGCGTTTTTGTTTGTTTTTTTCTGACAAATGAGGCTGAAATTTTTGTGGGCCTGCCTCCAATTAAGGGTCACAGGGGGCCGGAGCCTATCCCAGCAGTCATGGGGTGTGAGGCGGGGGTGCACCCTGGACAGGATGCCAGTCTGTCACAGGGCCACATATAGACAAACACATTCACATGCACTCCTACGGTCAATTTAAAGTTTCCAATTCACCTAACCTGCATGTCTTTGGACGTGGGAGGAAGCCAGAGCACCCGGAGAGACACAGACACAGCGAGACCATGCAAAGGGCGGGAAGTGTTCATCAGCTATATTTTTCAAAAACTGTACAGCATTTTAGAAATCCTGTATGTACCGTATTTCCTTAATTAAATACCTGACCTTATATATGGGCCTGCCTCATTTAATTGCCAGGTCAAAACTCTGCCGGAAAAAAATAAACACCTGCCTTAAACACATGCCAGTCTTGTTTAAAGGCCAGGTCACATATGTTAGCTGCCAGATGCCGCTGCCTGGCTGATTGCCCGTATGAGCAGTTGCGGGTCCAAATGGCAGCCTCCTGCTCCAGTATGTGCGCTGACGGACAATATACCGGTAATTTGACTCCTGAGGGAGTGACTCATTCTACCAGTGATGGCACAAAAAGGAAGTATAGTTCCTACACCATTGAGAGCTGCAAGCTCTTACGTTTGCTGAAAAAAAACAGCAAGGTGCGTACAGTTTAAAATTAATTATTTATTATCATTAAACGAAACAAAGGAAGCACAGCCTTAGTAGATTTGTTTCTTCATTTAAAAAAATGGCATAAAATATCACAGGTGAGCCCTGTTAACTCGTCCATGCGTAAATCATGATACGGCTTTACTCGCTGGACAAGTTGTGGCCCTTGAAAATTTACACTACTGTATAAAAGTCCATTTTGATTTGACCATTTTTGGGAGGGATCATCAGTGCGGACAATTCTGGAAGATCCATCAATATTTAGTAGATCCTCCTTTTGCAGAAATAACAGCATCTAAACGCTTCCTATAGCTTCCAATGAGAGTCTGGATTCTGGTTTAAGGTATTTTGGACCATTCTTCTTTACAAAACATCTCAGGTTTGTTGGTTTCCGAGCATGGACAGCCCGCTTAAAATCACACCACAGATTTTCAATAATATTCAGGTCTGGGGACTGAGATGGCCATTCCAGAACATTATACTTGTTCCTCTGCATGAATGCCTTAGTGGATTTTAAAGCAGTGTTTAGGGTCGTTGCCTTGTTGAAAGATCCAGCCCTGGCGCAACTTCAACTTTGTCACTGATTCTTGAACATTGTTCTCAAGAATCTGTTGATATTGACTGGAATCCATGTGACCCTCAACTTCAACAAGATTCCCAGTACCTGCGCTGCCCACACAGCCCCACAGCATGATGGAACCACCTTCAAATTTTATTGTAGGTAGCAAGTGTTTTTTCTTGGAATGCTGTGTTCTTTTTTAGCCATGCATACTGCCCCTTGTTATGACCAAGTAACTCAATTTTAGTTTCATCAGTCCACAGCACCTTATTCCAAAATGAAGCTGGCTTGTCCAAACGTGCTTTAGCATACCTCAAGCAACTCTGTTTGTGGTGTGTACACAGAAAAGGCTTCCTCTGCATTACAGCATCATACAGCACCTCTTTGTGCAAAGTGAGCTATATAGTTGAACGATGCACAGAGACCCTATCTGCAGCAAGATCATGTTACAGGTCTTTGGAGCAGGTCTGTGGGTTGACTATGACTGTTCTCGGCATCCTTCGCTTCAGTTTATCTGAGATTTTTCTTGGCCTGTCACTTTGGGGCTTAACTAGTACTGTGCCTGTGGTCTTCCATTTCTGCACTATGTTCCTCACAGTGGAAACTGACAGCTAAAATCTCTGAGGTAGCTTTTTGTATCCTTCCCCTAAGCCATGATGTTGAACAATCTTTGTTTTTAGGTCATTTGAGAGTTGTTTAGAGGCTCCCATGTTGCCACTCAGAAGAGATGCAAAGAGGGGAAACATTTGCAAATGGTCACCTTAAATACCCTTTCTCATGATTGGATTCATCTGTGTAAGGAGGTCAAGGGTCAATGAGCTTACCAAACCAATTTTGTGTTCCAATAATTAGTGCTACATGTATTCAAATCAATGAAATGACACATTTATGCACATGCCTAATTTTGTTGAAATAATTATTGCAATTTCTGATCCAGACAACCAATGATTTATAAACGAAAATCATGAAAATTATCAGGGGTGCCCAATCTTTGGCATACAACTGTAACAACATATTATAGAAAAACTGAAACTTTATACTAAAATATGGAAACGGTGCTGCAACACTAACAGCGTTTAGTAAGTCCATTCTGCTGCTGATCCGAGGTGGATCTGCATGTTGAATTGGCACAAGTGTTACACCGGATACCCTTCCTGACGCAATTCCACATTACATGGCGAAATGTAGCAGGGGTGAGATTTTAACCAGGAACCTTCTGCACTGAAACCAAGCGTACTAACCACTTGGCCACCACCCCTGCTATTTATTTAATCATTAGGAACTGCAATTAAATTAAATATGAAGAATTTTAAAGGACTTTGGAACATGTATCTCAGTACTTCCCAATGTTTGCTCTAAGGAAAGACTGACTCAAGTTTATAGCCAAATTTATTGACTGCAATCACAAAGTATTTCATTTATCAACTCACTCACTCATCTTCAGCCACTTACTCCAGTTAAGGGTCATGGGAGCTGGAGCCTATCCCAGCAGTCATGGGGTGTGAGGTGGGGTACACCTTGGACAGGACGCCAGTCTGTCACAGGGTCACAAATAGACAAACACATTCACATCTGCACACCTAAAGTTTCCAATTAACAAAATGTTGTTGCATGTGGGAGGAAGCCAGAGCACCCAGAGGGAACCCACGCAAAGACAGGGAGAACAAGCAAACTCCATACAGAAAGGCCAGAGGTGGGAATCGATCACATGACCTTTTGTCTGTGAGGTAACAGTGCTAACTACTAAGCCACCGTGCTGCTGTATTTATCAACTTATCTTTCATAAATACTATGATTAAAGAAACCTACTAAAATAATTTGCTGTTGTTATTTGGGAGATTTCATATACTTCATTAATTTCATAAATTTACTAAAATCTATATTTTAAATATTATTTTTGGGAATTTCAGATAAAGTATATTTATCCATGGGTTTTGTATGCTCTCTCTCTCTCTCTGCTTACATAATAAAAATATGAATGCAACACTTTTGTTTTTGCTACCATTTTTCTTGAACTCAAAGATCAAAAACATCTATATTATAATAGCCAAGTGGCCTCTGTGTGTGTGTATATATATGTGTGTGTGTGTGTGTGTGTGTGTGTATGGCTTTGATCACCCACAAACTGGGGAGAGTTGACATTTGCCATTTTGTAGGCTTATGTTTTTTGTTGTTGTTTTGTCAAGGATGAACGTTGTGAAAATGGAAAGTTGATAGGGGTGATTCTCTGAGTTTGGTGCACTTTGTGTCCCACAGGTTCATCTCAAAGTTTTTCATATAAAGTAAACCACAAAATGCATGTTAATACAAGAAATGGGAATACCCACGTCTTTGCATTATAACACAGAAATGTATTTTAAAATTTATGTTTTGAAAAATTTCATGAGTTGCTCACATCTAGAGGTCAGCAAAATGAGCATGTCCCCATTGACCAAAGTTACATTTTCCACTGAATATAAAACAAATAAAAGTAGCCAGTAACCACAAGTATTTTCCACTATTATAATCACTTGCTTGTCTACTTTAATATAAATAGAAGAAATGAGAAAATACATGAATTATTTATAAAACAGTGCTGTTTAATCATGTCCCCCAGTTTTTTCAACCCCGTAGCAGCACACTAATCTCCCCTTTTTAAAAAATAATGGTTCAGGCCAACTTCCACAGCATCCAGAAACTGACATCATGCAAGTCTTTTCCCACTCAAACTGTAAAGAGAGGTAAGTGTTAGCATACTATTTTTTAACCTAAATTCCATTGTATTTATCGTCAGATTAATATTGTCAAGCTCAAACTTTCAACACTGTTACATGCATATATTATATTGACTATTGTTTTGGGAAAAAGCAAATAATTGTTTGGGAAAAATATATTAATTTCTTGTTTTCCTTGGGCCATATGCTGCTACATACCCACTTGTGGCTACTTTTGGCTAAAATCTTCAACCCCATAACATTCAACCCTGTAACAAAAACCACTGTTATGGGGCTGAATCATTGTTATAGGGTTAAATGTTACACTGTTTTTTAAGCCAGTCAGACCCTTTTCTCTAAATATTATTTCATGTTCATTATTTCCGGAGAGCACCCAACAAATGGCTAAATCAAATGCTGAGAGAGGCAAAGAGAATACAGGACAAAAAGAAATGCAGATCCACAGAGAAGGGAAGAATACATCAGGAAAGAGCCTGAGTGATGGAAAAGAGATACAGAAGCAGCGGGAAAAAAATCATTCAATGACCTAAGTGAGAGAGCTCAAAGACATAAGCACAAATAGTGGCAGAAGGTTAAACAAAGGCAGAAAAGAAAAGCTGTGTCACAAGGACAGAAACAAATTAATTGGGATGACCCAGATGTAATAGGGGAGTGGTGTGTGTTCACTTATGATAATCCTTACCACAGACAAAACTGACGTTCAAGTCAAATGCATGCACCATGCCACTGTTGACTACCGCATCAGCAGTAAGTCTGAGACTGACTCTCTACATCCAAAGTGATCAAAGGCAATAATTTGATTATTAACCATTAAATCATTCTAAAGTCACTTTTAAGCAGAAACCTGTTTTAAGCAGAAATGAGGCAATAATTGGTGAGTTGCTACTGACGCTCTGAAATGATGTAGGCGTAGCGTGCTGCTGTGCACTCTGCTCGGTCTCACATCTTTTATGAAATACGAGGGTAGGCTGAAAAGTTCTGATACAGTTAATGCATTAACTGCCTCATAGTGAGCCTTAGAACTTTTCAGCCTACCCTCGTAATGCTGCATTTATGTGGAAATGATTGTTGTATAAAATCTTCAGATATCTGTTGCTGAGATAGATGATGATTGGAGTGCAGTTTGAAGCAGAAAAAAAGTCAATCGGTGAATCACTGCAGAAATGATGCTATTGACGCTACAAAATGAAGCATGTGAAGTGAAAGCAGGGCAGACTGATTTTTAGGGGGGACTGTTTGGTCGGCAACACCAGAATAACCAAAAACAGGTTCTTGTACTGTAGTATCTGTCATGGTCTCTTCTCTTTGATTTCTTTTTCTGTTTTATAGTGTGTTTTTGTTTTGGCATGTTTACTTTAGGTTCTAGTTTTGTTTTGACTTAGCTTAGGTTTCTGTGTTTCATTATGTGTGATTTCTCTTGCTGAGTTTTTCCTGCTTGGACTTTGTCTGTCCCTATTTCTCTTGTCCATTTCTCTTGGTGCTTGGTGGTGGGCGTTGCACTCTGTCTGGGCCACACCTTGTTCTAGATCTTTCCACACACCTGTTTCTAATCTGCAGCTCATCACCTGAGTGTATTTAAGCTCCACTGGTTGCACTAGTTCCCCACCAGATTGTTGCGCCTTGTGCCTTCACACGTTGTGTTTCGACCACCTGCTTATTTGTACCGAACACGCCTCACGTCTGTTTGCGCATCTTTGACTGCCTTGCTGTGAACCAGACGTTTTTACTAACCAGAGCCCATGGTTGAGTCCTGCAATTGTGCCCAGACATTTCTGTCCATCAAACCTGATAGTATCCATTTGATGATGTGCTTAAGCTCATCCAGCCTCCTCAACATATGATTCCCATCACGTGCAAATTCTTAAAGAGAACTGGGATAGACTGTCTGACTAAAGAATGAAAGAACGATAAATAGCAGGAAAAACATGGGATAAGAAAAGAGACCATCCACATTCACATCCATCTATCAAACTTAATAGTTAAGAGTTTTGTTAATGTTCAATACAATTTTACAGCATTTTTTTACAGCAACGCATCATTTTTTTTTAGTGCTGATGATAGGGCAGACAACACAATAATTCTACTAAAGTTTGTAAGGAAGATATGAAATGATTTTAATCTTGACTTTTATAGTTAAGAGTGTAACTTTGTTGTGATGTCAACTATTGCATTGTTAAACTGATTTCAGTGAGATAGTGTTTTCAGCACTCAGCCTATGCTGTCATTCTTGCATTTTTTTTCTTCTCATAGGCCAGAGCTGTTGGATCTGTGTTATTTTTTAACAATGTTAAATATCGCATGCCTAATAGGCAATTACATTTTTCTTGCTTATTTTTAATCAAATAATTAAAGTCAATTTCAATTTGATTAAATGTTATTCAACCATGTTATGGTGTATTCAACCCTGTTACATTGTCTTCAACACCGTAATTCATACATTTTTTGATAATAACAAAAAATGTTAGATATTTGTTAAATTGTATGCACAGTTTAGAGGAAAAGTAGAAAATATATGAAAGCATAATCTAATGTTTATGTTAAAGTATATGTTCATGATTTACGAAGACTGATTCTAAATTAAGTTTCTGTATCCTACTTGACAGTCAAATTATCATTATTTAGTAGCTATAAAATATACTAACAATAAGTTATTTTACACAAGGGAGAAGTGATCACCAAGGTGCTGTAAGAATTAGCTTGAATATGTTTTAGAATTATACTCATACAAGAATCAAATTGTCACGTTATGGGGTTGAATGTAAAGCAAGCTAAGTGACAAAGAACTTCCTAAAAATCCTTGGGATTTCATGCTTAAGGTGGGAAAATGTATTATTGCAGCGGTTCAAATAGTCCATCAGGTGCAATGTTCAGAAAAACCAAGAATCACCCATGACTAATACTTCTGGAGAAATTAGCAATTTAATCTAATCAGTAAACAATAGACAATTTGCTGCAATGCACTATGGGAGTTTGGAGTTTTAAATGTTATTGTGGTTCAAGTTAGTTTAACAGTGTTGTTAGTGTTATTGATTTATTGTGTTTTTGTCGTTCAACTGGTTTAGTCAATTTAGTTGTCATGTTGTCGTTACCATGAGTGAAAAGAATATCGCTTTTGATGTCCCGGCACCGTCTCTGTGCATGTGTAAAAATTAAAAACACCTTACAACAGAATGCTGGAAAAATAAAAAAGCTCTGTGTGTCTGTGGCTGCTGACAGCTGACATTTACCGTTTGGTACGCTTATGTATTTTGAGTCAAGGATGAACGGTGCCAAAACGGAATGTTGATAGGACTAATATTTTTGGAGAAACAACAGATATTAGCTAACATCGCTAATTACATTCTGGACTAACATGCCATTCCAGCAGGGGGCAGTAAATTATCTTTATATTAAAAGTGTGAGTGCATGCATGCGTGATTTTATTTAGTAAGTTCAATGTAAGTACATAATATAATTGTAAATACATTAAAAATACAAGGATGACACACGGGAGAGTGCATCTCGTTTGCCGTTTTTAGAACCTGGACAATAGGAGAGCATGAAATTGAACCAACTAAAGAAAATGGCCCAGCAGGTCTGTCTGGCATTGAAACGCTTAGTATTGCAAAGGTATTCTAAGTATTTGTCACGGAGGACGTTGTTTACAAGATTCTGAAAGACAGCAGGAGCACTGGTGAGACCAAATGGCAGGACCAGATATTCATAATGGCCTGACGGGGTGTTAAAGGCATTTTTCTACTCATCTCCCTGTTTAATGCGGACTAAATGATAAGCATTGTGTAGATCTAACTTAGTGAAGACTGTGGCGCCCTCTAGGAGCTCGAATGCCATAGCAATAAGTGGCAACGGATACCGGTTCTTTATCGTGACGTCATTGAGACCACGGTAGCTGATGCACAGATGAAGGGATTTGAAGAAAAAACCCGCCCCTGTGGGCAAAGACTAGGGTCGAATCAAACCTGCCTCCAGTTACTCTTCAATGTAGTCACTCGTAGCGACGCATTCAGGTGCAGACAGGGAGAATAGTTTCCCCAGAGGGGAACCAGTTCCTGGTAGTAACTCAATCGCACAATCATACAGATGATGCGGTGGTAAAGACTTAGCCTTAACTTTACTGAAGACCTCGGCTAGGTCATGATAAAGTGGAATCCCGGAGAGAGCCGGATTAGAGGTTGAAACCATAATGCTGGAACTAATTAGACAACATCCTGCACAAGTGGGTCCCCATGAACTAATTTGTCCTTTAGACCAGTCGAAATCCGGGCTGTGTTTCTTCAGCCGGGGTGCCCCAAAATAGCCAAATGACTCATTTTATCAAATACATGAAAGCTTATTGTCTTGGAATGATTCTCAGCAATAATGAAATGGACTGACTGTGAACAGTGGTTGATTTGACCAAGTTTGTGGTCATCCACTACATGCACCACCAGAGGGTGTGAGAGATGATACACCTTGAGGTACAGGGATCTGGCGAGAGAAGGTAGCAGCAAATTAGCATCTGAGCCTGAGTCAATAAACACCGGAGCAGATTAAGACAAGTGCTCTGAGATAAATTTAGATGAGATTACATTCTGTGATGTCAAGAAGTAAGCTTTGACTCACCCGTAGTACCGGTTTTGACTGCGCGGGGACACCCCTGACCAGACAATCAGAGCTCACATGCCCTGCCTGCCCACAATAAAAGCATAGGCCCTCCTCTCTGTGGCGCTATCGTTCCTCCGACAAACTGGTGTGACAAAGCTGCATGGGTTCTTCTGTGGAGCTGTGAGGAGAGCTGGTGTCAAGATGGTTCGGGACAGTGGCTCGTGCAGGTGGCATGGTGGAATGCTGAGCTGAGAGGCGAGGTTCCCATCGAGGTCGGTCTGCCAGGCGACGGTCGGTGCAGATGGCGAAAGCAATAAGCTTGTCCAGATCTTCAGGGAGATCAACAGTGATAAGCTGGCTCTGGATATGGTTGGAGAGACCCTGGAAGAACACATCCTGGAGGGCGGCCGGATTCCACTCACTCTTGGACGCCAGGATGCAGGGGTTGATCGTGTAGGCAGCGACTCATCTGCTTCCTTGCTTGAGCTTCATTAGCGATCATGCAGCTTCACGCCCCGGGGATGTATGCTGAAGAACTTTCTGGACTTGAAGGCTTGAAGAGAGCTGCATGAAGGTGACTGCCTGCTCCATTCTGCTTATGCCCACGCCGCAGCCCAGCTGGTGAGGTGAGTTATCATGAATGCTGTCATCGTCATTTCGGACAGAAGCATTGCTGACATCAACTCAAAATGAAGTTCACACTGTGTGATAAAAGGTCTGACGTCTCCGGACTCCCTGGAAAAATGCTCAGGTTGTGACAGCTGGTTACAAAAAACTGGCGTAGGTGTGGATGCCGCCGGGGCTGCACTTGGTCCTGGAAGTGGTTGACTGGTATTGGTGGGAACCGAGTCGGTAGAGGCCTGATGAGTTAGCATTTGAGTCCGCTGCATCCTTTGTTGGCCAGATCGTTTGTTTCGATCAGGTTGCATGGACAGAGACATCTGGACACAAATGCAGGACTTAAACTCACAGCTCTGAATTTTAAGATTGTTTAGTGGTTGGTAAAGCAGGGTCTGGTACACAACAAAGCAGTCCAATATCAGCAAACAAATCAGAAACATCAGGTGATTAACGGGCAGGTGGTCAAAAATGCAACGTGGCAAGCAGGACTAGGAACAAACAGGTACAGAGCTGGAAGCTAAGGCATAGAGCACAATGATCTGGCAGAAAACTAGTGAAGCCAGTGAAGCTTATATACACCCTGATGATGAGCTACAGATTAGAAACAGGTGTGTGAAAAGCTCCAGAATAGGGTGTGGCCCACACAGTGTGTACCACCCACCACCAAGCACCAAAAGAGACAGACAAGAGAGATAGGGCAGACAAAGCCCAAGCAGGAAAAACCCAGCAAGAGAAATCACAGACAAAACCAATAAAACCTAAACAAAACAGAAACTGAGAGAAAAACATAACACAAAAGTCCAGATCATGACAATGGCAGAGAAATGAACATTCAATTCATGGACAACAGCTCTGGTGGACATTCCTGCAGTCAGCATGCCAATTGCACGCTCCCTCAGAACTTGCGACATCTGTGGCACTGTGCTGTGTGACAAAACTGAACATTTCAGAGTGACCTTTAATTGTGGTCAGCCTAAGGCACACCTGTGCAATAATCATGCTGTCTAATCAGCATCTTGATATGCCACACCTGTGAGGTGGGATGGATTATCTCGGGAAAGGAGAAGAGCTCACTAACACAGATTTAGACAGATTTGTGAACAATATTTGAGAGAAATAGGTCTTTTATGTATATACAACCTCAATTCCAATGAAGTTGGGATGTTGTGTAAAATGTAAAAAAAAAAAAACAAAACAAAAAACACAATACAATGATTTGCAAAATCCTTGTAGCGAGGAGCCGGCCTGCAATACACAACCTCCTAAGTTTGCATGAAACAAAGGTCATGCAAAGTATTCTTCACAGGATAACCCATCACAGCTCAAGTTCTGTAATATATCTAAGTGCCAAAAGGAGGTTTTCCTGAGCCTAGCCCCCTACCAGGATTTAAGACACCCTAAAGTGCATTCCTCACGGAGCATTGGGTTCTTATCAGCTCTCAAAACGAGATGGTGAGAATTTCCTTTTTCATCTAAAATACATACCCCAAGAAGACTTATTTTTCCCTAAAGTCCAAAAACTGTGTCTTTACAGCACAATTCCAGTAAGACCACATAACAGAAGATTTGCCATCAACTTGGAGATCACAATACAGATTTTCTGGTTAAAATTGACCCCGAATTGACAGATTTCACATTTCATGAGGAAATCCAAAAACCAGCCTCTTCCAGTCCGTGGAGCAAGAGTGACCCCTTTTGGGTGAATTGGGGAAGGACATGTGCCCAATTAGTGAGTGTTATAAGCTGAAGATTACATTTTAAAATTGGACTAGTGTTGTTGTAACCAGAAAACAAAGAAAAAGGAAAAGAAAAAGGAATGAACCTGTGATCATTTAACCTCAAACATGGAATGTGTGTGTGTGTGTGTGTGTGTGTGTGTATATATATATATATATATATATATATATATCCTGTATTTTACGCTGATCATAGATTGTAGAGAGATTGTCAAATGTGTGCTTTTTCCAGATATGACTGTGTTTTGTGATATTTCTAAAGAAATTGTGTACTGGAGTTTTGTAATACAGGACTTGCTTGGTTTTAAGTGGGAATTTAAGAAAGCAGACACTGATTCATTATAAAACTAGACAAAAACGCAGAGAAAAACTACAGTATCCAGAATTCTTGGGGGTGACGCTTTTAACCCTTTAAAAGCATAAGCCCGCGGGGAACTCTTCTGCTCTTCTCCACTCTTACACGCCGACTCTTCCTCTTTCTCTTGGGTCTTGAGATGCTGCCTTAGCCGTCCAAAATTGTACGACTCCTTGTTCCTCTAACCACGTGTTGTCTAAACTTATTTCTTGTCTATGCGCGCAACAAGAAATTACTTTTTCACTTTTTCTACAGATAACTTTTTCTCCACTTTTGTCAAGTTAAACACGCAGGCGCAGTTAACTTCCTTTGACGATTTTTCAAATTAAAACCCTTTTCTTCTTGAACTCCATATTCACCTCGTGAACATTTTTCTTACAAAGTCAACTAGTTTTGTATCAAGTTTTTAATTTGATTTGGCTTCCAAAGACAACCACGAAAGACACATTTTTGTTTTGGTGAATAGAAATTAAAGACACTTAAGCCTTTATTCTGACGATCCCAGATGGCAAGCGTTGCAGAGATATATACATCCAGGTCAGCTGAGCTGCGATGGCAACTGAAGCACTGCCACAAGTCACAGCGATCACAACTGAAAGTGCCCCTGGTAACCAATGAAACTGGGTGCGGTGACTGGCAGAGTCTCTTTGCCAAGATACCGGAAACAGTTGTGCAGACGGACGGTTCATCGACTGGAAACGAGACGGCTCCCAGCATCTGACCTCACAGAGACCAGCAGCACAGCGCATCCAAGTAAGACCTGGGTGGTGTATCAGAGATAAGCAGAGTGGCTTTAATTCATTCTATTCCCTGTCATTAACCATATCTCACGTTAATAAATAGCAAAGTAATTCCACCGGTGATTAGGATGGAATTCATTCTTAAACTCCCGCAACTGAACCAAATTACATAAACATCATATAATAATTGCTCATTGAACTTCATCATCATCAAATTGCTTACTGTAATCTTCTTCTTCTTCTTTGTCTTTTGGCTGTTCCCATTAGGGGTCACCACAGCAGATCAATCATTTCCATCTCACCCTGTCCTCTGTATCTTCCTCTGTCACACCAACCACCTGCATGTCCTCTCTCAGCACATCCATGAACCTCCTCTTTGGTCTCCCTCTTCTCCTCCTGCCTGGCGGATCCATCCTCAGCATCCTTCTCCCTATATACCCTGGGTCCCTCCTTTGCACATGTCCAAACCATCTCAATCTCGCCTCTCTGACTTTGTCTCCAAACCGTCCCACCTGAGCTGACCCTCTGATATGTTCATTCCTAATCTTGTCCATTCTTGTCACTCCCAAAGAGAATCTCAACATCTTCAGCTCTGCCATCTCCAGCTCTGCCTCCTGTCTTTTTGTTAGTGCCACCGTCTCTAAACCATACAACATAGCTGGTCTCACTACTGTTTTGTAAACTTTCCCCTTCACTCTTGCTGATATTCTTCAGTCACAGATCACTCCTGCCACCTTTCTCCACCCACTCCACCCTGCCTGCACTCTCTTCTTCACCTCTCTACCACACTCTCCATTACTTTGAACAGTTGACCCCAAATATTTAAACTCATCTACTTTCACCACTTCTACTCCTTGTAACTGCACTATTCCACTGGGCTCCCTCTCATTCACACACACGTACTCAGTCTTGCTTCTACTGACTTTCATTCCCCTTCTCTCCAAAGCATATCTCCACTTCTCCAGACTAGACTCAACTTGCTCTCTACTCTCACTACAGATCACAATGTCATCTGCAAACATCATAGTCCATGGGGACTCCTGTCTGATCTCATCCGTCAACCTGTCCATCACCACTGCAAACAAGAAAGGACTCAGAGCTGATCCTTGGTGTAATCCCACCTCCACCTTGAATGAGTCTGTCATTCCGACTGCGCATCTCACCGCTGTCACACTATTCTTGTACATGTCCTGCACTACCCTAACATACATCTCTGCTACTCCAGACTTCCTCATACAATACCACAACTCTTCTCTTGGCACCCTATCATAAGCTTTTTCTAAGTCCACAAACACACAATGTAACTCTTTCTGTCCTTCTCTGTACTTTTCCAACAGTATTCTCAGAGCAAACATTGCATCTGTAGTGCTCTTTCTCAGCATGAAACCATATTGCTGCTCACAGATCTTCACCTGTTTTCTAAGCCTAGCTTCTACTACTCTTTCCCATAACTTCATGCTGTGGCTGATCAGCTTTATGCCTCTGTAGTTACTGCAGCTCTGCACATCACCCTTGTTCTTGAAAATAGGAACCAGCACACTTCGTCTCCACTCCTCAGGCATCCTCTCACTTTCCAAGATTTTATTAAACAATCTGGTTAGAAACTCTACTGCCATCTCTCCTAGACATTTCCATGCCTCCACTGGAATGTCATCTGGACCAACTGCCTTTCCACTCTTCATCCTCTTCATAGCAGCCCTCACTTCTTCCTTACTAATCTCTTGTACTTCCTGATTTACTCTCACCACATCATCCAGCCTTTTCTCTCGCTCATTTTCTTTATTCATCAGCTCTTCAAAATATTACCTCCACCTTCTCAGCACACACTCCTCACTTGTCAGCACATTACCATGTGCATCTTTTACCACCCTAACCTGCTGCACATCCTTTCCAGCTCTGTCCCTTTGTCTGGCCAATCGGTACAAGTCCTTTTCTCCTTCCTTACTATTCAACTTCTTGTACAGCTCGCAATATGCCTTTTCCTTTGTTTTTGCCACTTCTCTTTTTGCCTTATGCCGCATCTCCTTGTACTCCTGTCTACTTTCTTCATCTCTCTGACTATCCCAAAACTTGTTCACCAACCTCTTTCTCCTTATGCTTTCCTGGACCTCTTCATTCCACCACCAAGTCTCCTTGTCTTCCTTCCACTGTCCAGATGTCATACCCAGTACTATCCCTCAGGCAGCACTGCAATAAAAAACGACATCATTGTGTAAAGGATCTTACTGCGTGGGCTCAGGAACACTTCAGAAAACTATTGTCATTTAACGTGGGTCGCTACATCTAGTGTGCAAGTGCAAGTTAAAACTCTACCATGCAAAGTGAAAGCCATACATTAACAACATCCAGAAACGCCGCCCCCTTTTCTGGGCCCGAGCTCATTTGAAATGGACAGATGCGAAGTAGAAAACTGTGCTGTGGTCTGATGAGTCCACATTTCAAATTGTTTTTGGAAATCATGGACGTCGTGTCCTCCGGACAAAAGAGGAAAATGACCATCCAGATTGTTACCAGTGCAAAGTTAAAATGTCAGCATTTGTGATGGTATGGGGTGTGTTAGTGCCCATGGCATGGGCAGCTTAGACATCTGTGATGGCACCATCAAGGCTGAAAGGTACATCCACGTTTTGGACCAACACATGCTGCCATCTAAGCAACGTCTTTTTCAGGGATGTCCCTGCTTATTTCAGCAAGACAATGCCAAACTACATTTTGCATGTGTTACAACAACGTGGCTTCATAGTAAGAGTGCGGGTACTAGGTTGGCCTGTCTGCAGTCCAGGCCTGTCACCCATTGAAAATGTGTGGCGCATTATGAAGCACAAAATATGACAACGGAGACCCTGGACTGTTGAACAACTGAAGTCGTACATCAACAAGAATGGGAAAGAATTCCACCTACAAAGCTTCAAACATTAGTGTCCTCAGTTCCCAAATGCTTATTGAGTGTTGTTAGAAGGAAAGGTGATGTAACACAGTGGTAAACATACCACTGTCGCAACTTTTTTGAAATGTGTTGCAGACATCCATTTCAAAATGATCAAATATTTGCACAAAAACAATAACGTTTATCAGTTTGAACATTAAATATCTTGTCTTTGTGGTGTATTCAATTGAATATAGGTTGAAGAGGATTTGCAAATCATTGTATTCTGTTTTTATTTACATTTCACACAATGTCCCAACTTCATTGGAATTGGGGTTGTACAAAATGTTTTAATCTTTGAGTTCAGCTCATGAAACACTGGAGCAAAAACAAAAGTGTTGCATTTATATTTTTGTTCAGTGTATACACACACACAATATATATATATATACTCAACAAAAATATAAACGCAACACTTTTGGTTTTGCTCCCATTTTGTATGAGATGAACTCAAAGATCTAAAACTTTTTCCACATACACAATATCACCATTTCCCTCAAATATTGTTCACAAACCAGTCTAAATCTGTGATAGTGAGCACTTCTCCTTTGCTGAGATAATCCATCCCACCTCACAGGTGTGCCATATCAAGATGCTGATTAGACACCATGATTAGTGCACAGGTGTGCCTTAGACTGTCCATAATAAAAGGCCACTCTGAAAGGTGCAGTTTTGTTTTATTGGGGGGGGATACCAGTCAGTATCTGGTGTGACCACCATTTGCCTCATGCAATGCAACACATCTCCTTTGCATAGAGTTGATCAGGTTGTCAATTGTGGCCTGTGGAATGTTGGTCCACTCCTCTTCAATGGCTGTGCGAAGTTGCGACGACGAACTGGAGTCAGGTCGAGACCCCGATGAGGACGACGAGCATGCAGATGAGCTTCCCTGAGACAGTTTCTGACAGTTTGTGCAGAAATTCTTTGGTTATGCAAACCGATTGTTTCAGCAGCTGTCCGAGTGGCTGGTCTCAGACGATCTTGGAGGTGAACATGCTGGATGTGGAGGTCCTGGGCTGGTGTGGTTACACGTGGTCTGCGGATGTGAGGCTGGTTGGATGTACTGCCAAATTCTCTGAAACGCCTTTGGAGACGGCTTATGGTAGAGAAATTAACATTCAATACACGAGCAACAGCTCTGGTTGACATTCCTGCTGTCAGCATGCCAGTTACACGCTCCCTCAAATCTTGCGACATCTGTGGCATTGTGCTGTGTGATAAAACTGCACCTTTCAGAGTGGCCTTTTATTGTGGGCAGTCTAAGGCACACCTGTGCACTAATCATGGTGTCTAATCAGCATCTTGGTATGGCACACCTGTGAGGTGGGATGGATTATCTCAGCAAAGGAGAAGTGCTCACTATCACAGATTTAGCCTGGTTTGTGAACAATATTTGAGGGAAATGGTGATATTGTGTATGTGGAAAAAGTTTTAGATCTTTGAGTTCATGTCACACAAAATGGGAGCAAAACCAAAAGTGTTGCGTTTATATTTTTGTTGAATATATATATATATATATATTCTGATGGTCATATTGTACATTGCTGCTGTCTATTTTCTTAAGACTGTGCACTGTGTCCATGAAAAAATGAACAAGAAATATTTATTTTATTCTCCAGATAACTGTTGAATTGCTTCTTCATGTCATTTTATGAAAATAAGGTATATTTCTTCTTGTTGTCCAGAGTTGTTTTGTGAACTGTGATTATTCATGTTTATGTTAATATTTCTTATGGAGCTTGTTCTGCTGTTACATATCTTTCCTTAACATTTCTAACTTTTCTATCCCTGTGCTTCAAATCTTTTTTGTTGTGATTTGTTTTGTGGGCCAGTCTCTATGGAGGTTGGTGCTTTGGGTCTTATTCACAAATCTTTTTCAACTTGCATTCATATTGTAACCCTTTGCATTGTCCAAAAATAAAAGAATGTGCAGTCTTTGAACTAAAAAACAAAAGAAAACACTTGTTTCCTGATATCTTCTGTACAGCGTAATGTGCACTTCATTTCCTCGGTCATATGGATAAATATTATGCTGTATTTATCACTTCTGTAATCGTACAGAAGAGGTTCATCGCAGCACACTGTGGTCTCACTGGCGCTGGCTTGGTACTGTGAGCCACAGACCAATGACAGGATTTCTTGGGGCAGGGCCATGGCGGGGTCACACAAATAAACCCATCAAATTACATATTCTGTGTAATGTTGATTTTTCATATAATCCTCAGATGATGATCTTCAGAACTGAGATTTAAGAAGGGGTTGACCCACAGGGGCGGGGAAATGGGGTGGCTATATTTTCATTTTAAGCACCTGTTGCAGTAGCAGGTCATTTTATTATGTGCACAAACTTCAGTATTTTTTTATGTTGCAAGTTGACTCATACTAGTTTGGTGAAAAGGTCTACTATGACCCCTTTCTAACATTTTTAGGAAACTGCTCTGTTACTTGCATATTTAAAAAAATCATCCGTAATAGTGTCTCTGTATCTCTCTCGAGTTTCAAACAGTCCAGTTGTTGGGACACAGTAGACCACACTAGTGATGTGCTCAGGGTGGAGTGAAAAAGCAGTTTAAACTCACATGTAATATTTTCAACAAGTTGTCATTTGCCCTGCATATCTTTCATGCACAATTTGCCAATCTAAAGTCAGTATTTTCTGCCCTCAAACATAGTAGAGAATCATTTTGTCTTTTTGTGAAGACTCTCAGTTGTCCAGGTGGTTTCCATAGTAGAGAAGCTTGAATCTTCGACTGGACTGGGTTGCTTGATGTGAGGACGTTTCGCTTTTAATCGCAGAAGCTTCCTCAGCTGAAATTCTTGCTCTGGTAGTCTGACTTCTGTCTTGACTCTTGCAGAGAAGAACAACAGAAGCCAGCAAAGCTGGAGTTTTAAACCTAACCAGACCCCTCCTACCAAGAGGCATACTACTATAAGCGAAGTGCGCAACGCATCTGCGCATGCGTGGGTCAAACGGGGGCAAAAATTCAAACTACCAAACTCACAACGCTCCCACTGAATTTCGCATACAGTAGCATTAGCGGACTGTAAAAGTTAAGGCTTACAGGGATTGTTTCAAAGGCTTTAAGCCTTAAGCGATGCATACAATAATGTCAGGTGTGCATTGTGCTGTTTTCAAATGCTCGAACGGAATTTACAGGCTTGAAAGTTGGCTGAAAACACACGATTGCAAAGCTCTGCTGAGTCCACACATAGACAGAAAGAAGAAATGTGGTTGTAAACCTCCGTTCATTCAACACAATTTCCCCACAGAAAAGAAAGATCCAGACAGACGTAAAAGACGGACTAAAATTGTAAGTTTCTTGCACACATTTATTTTGTCAATATCCTGAAACTGTGCCGAATTATGATGTGGCTGATGATGCCGTTTTCATGCATCGGCTTATGACTGTAATGTCGCACCATGAATGACGTGGTGCATAATATTGTAATATTGACATGTTCTATAAACAAACTGCATGCAGGCACATATCATTGTATGTCTGTCAACTTATCAAAACAAACGTGACACCAAAGAGGTTATTTGTGAGACCCACCTTCCTTGTAGCCATTATGAAGCCGGCCGGCCGAGTAGCGATTTCTCATCCCTGCTTAGCAAATATTCTGCAATATCCACAGTTTCAGACTCTGGACTTTGTCTAAACATCCATCAGTTGCCTTCAAGGGGTCAGAAATTTGTTTGTCTCCAACTATCAACAAGGACTGGTCATTTGACAGTAGCTCTCTCTTCCTCCTTTGTCGGCACCAACAGTAGTTTCTGTAACGATGCAGCATACACCAGTGCAGCCAGCTGTTGTTTCTGTCCACTGCCGTACGTAGTCCTGGTTGTAACAGGCAATCCACGGAGCTTACAAAAACGCTTTAAATCATCAACTTTCCAGCAGTTGAAATGATCCAAATCATAGCACTCCTCACTGCTTTCTGCCGTCATAGCATGTGGATTGGTAGCCGAAAAATTTAGCGTACCCATAATGCACCACGCGGCCCAAGATGTGCACTTCACTTATTGGGTAGGGACTAACAATGGCTCTAATTAGCGCCTATTGTGCTCTAGTTAGCACCCTCCTAATGACAGGGCAGCTGTCCCTCCTAACAATGGGACTGACGCCTCTCCTGATGACTCTCCTGACAACGTGAATGACTCATTACCATGAACAAAAGACAAACTGCTTTTACCTGAGTACCCCATTGTAAACAGGGGACAAAGCGTGTCTCAGACCCCCTCCCCGGTTAAGGCTGGGTTTCAACTGTTTCACATACAATGCTTCCTTCACTCCCCTCTCAAAACATTTCTTTTCTCTGGCTAAGATTTTAACTTTCTTGTCCTCAAACGTGTGGTTAGTGTCTTTAAGGTGGAGATGAACTGCAGACTGAGGTCCACCGGCGCTCTGTCTGCGGTGCTGGTATAGCCTTTTGTGCAACGGCTGCTTAGTCTCACCTATGTAGTGTTTGTTACAGTTTTCCTGACATCTGATAGAATACACTACATTGCTCTGTTTGTAACTAGGGATCCTGTCCTTAGGGTGAACTAATTTCTGTCTCAAGGTGTTAACAGGTTTAAAGTAAACTGGGATTTTGTGCTGTCTGAAAATCCTCTGTAGTTTTTCCCCTACTCCTGCTAAATAAGGGAGAGACACTGCTCTTCTTCTTGGCTCCGTCTCCTGTATGTCTGGTCACTTTGTTCTTTGGGACTTCTGCACTTTATCCAGGGACCATCGTGGGTACCCACATACTGTGAGGGCTTTCTGTACATGTTGTTGTTCTTTAGCCCTTCCCTCTGTAGTTGTAGGCACCTGTAGGGCTCTGTGTTGAAGAGTCCTGATCACCCCGAGCTTATGTTCAAGGGGGTGGTTTGAGACAAAGAGCAGATATTGGTCAGTGTGAGTGGGTTTTCTGTAAACCCCTGTCTGGAGCTGCCTGTTCTCTCCAATCATAACGTCACAGTCCAAGAAGGCTAAGTGATTGTTTCTGCGTCCTCACATGTGAACTTGATATTGAAGCCCACAGAGTTGATGTGCTCTGTAAAGGCCTCCACTTCCTGTTGCTTGATTTTAACCGATGTGTCATCGACATATCTAAACCAGTGACTGGGAGAGATGCCCGTGAACAATGCCAAGGCTCTCTTACCCACTAGCTTCATGTACAAACTGGCCACAATGGGGGATACCGGAGACCCCATTGCACAACCACGGATCTGCTTGTAGTAATTCCCCCTAAACATGAAATACGTGGTGTTAAGATAGATCTCCAAGAGTTGGCAGATGCGGTCTGGTGTAAGTTTGATCCTTTCAAGTAGAGATGCATCCTCCAGCAGCCTCTGCCTCACAGCTGTGACGGCCTCAGCAGTGGGGATGCAGGTGAACAAAGATGCCACATCGAATGACACTATAGTTTCATCTGCCTCCAGCTGAGGGTCCTTGATCTTGTTCACAAAATTTTGTGTGTTCTCCACATGGTGGTCTGAGTTACCCACTATAGGAGCCAGAATCCACTTGAGGTGCTTGGCCAAATTGTAAGTGATGAATCTGTGCTACATACAATAGTGTGGATTTGTGGATTTTGGGCAGCCTAAAGATGCATGAGGCCCTGGTACTGGTACGTAAGATGGAAAAGACTGCTAATGTTAAGGATTTTATATATATATATATATGTTATCACTGTTAAACATTTGTACCTTCGTCTTCTGTCTTATGAAAACGGTGTTGTGCTGTTTGCACTTCACCCTGAGAATGTATGTGTTATTCAACCTTGTTTTAGCTTTGTCTTCTTTCTCATGAGAACGGTGTTGTGCTGTTTTGCACCTGTCTTAACCAAGCCTGAGAATTCAATTTTGTTTTAGCACTCTGGGGTCAATCTGAGCTGGGAATGAAGGGCTGGATGTACTTATTATTATAATATAACTTTGTTTTCGCAGCCTCTTAACGACTGGGAGTAAGAGAACGTTTTGACTGTTGTGATGTGGTGCTTAGTGTGAAGGAGTGTGAAGGACAGGACACTTCAGGCAGATGCAGAACAGCTGATAACTGCAACAGACGAACGAGATGTGCTGACCTGTGTAAAAGAAAGTGTCCTTCCTTACAGCTGCACTTATTGACGTATGCGTTTATGTTACGGGAAGAAACTTGTCTTGCGTCATCACCCCCACCCTTAGGACAAGTTTTTTGTTTATGTGATGAGGGCGTCTCTTAATAAAAAGAGCGGAAAAGCAGGCCAGACTTTAGTGTAGCCTTGGTGTACAGCCTGGCCGCACTCCGCGCGTAATATTTGACTTTCTGTCTCACTGGTGTTTCTTGACTCTGTTTGTCTTGTTAAAGGTTTAAAAATGTTTGGAGGAGAAAATACCCAACATTGACTGGGGGCTCGTCCGGGATCTCAACAATACCGGAGGTGTCCAGCGGAGGTCGTCAAGTCCAGACGTAAATCCTTGGCCAAGGTCCGATCGATTGATCGTGTCTGCAATTGTCGACCACCGTTGGCATCGTCTGGTTGACGAGATTTTCCCGAAGAAGACAGACAGGAAGTCGAGTCAGTGAGTAGAATTTCTTTGTAAATAGTACTGAGTGAGTGGTGATCAGATCACATAAACAGTTAAATTCCGCAAGCGATGATACAGAATCGTCTGTTAATGCAAAGCAGTTAAACTCTGTAAGGAGGGTGCGGACTCCTCTGTTTATATACGCGTACCGGTAGGGGATAAAAGTGATCACATAAAACAGTTAAACTCCGTAAGCGATGATACAGAATCGTCTGTTAATGCAAAGCAGTTAAACTCTGTAAGGAGGGCGGACTCCTCTACGGTTGCGAGGGACGCAAGTAGTTAAATTCCGGAAGGAGGATACGGACTCCTCTGTTTTAATACGTAAAGGAAATCCCGGGTAGAAATACGTGCACTGTAAAAAAGTAGTTAAATTTGGCAGGGACGGCGGAGTCCCCTAATGCAGGACATTAGTTAAATTTCACAGGAGGGTGAGCTCCCCTGGCATAAGAATACGCGTACGATTATTAGGAGTGTTTCTATGTGTAAATAGTGTTTTGCGCAAGTGTAAATAACTGTGTGAAAACTGTGTGTGTGTAATACTTTGGACAACGTTAGTGACAACCGTGCGTGTGGAAGCAGAGGCAAGTGATTCCGCTTCCTACGGGGAGGTGAAAGGAATCAACCACACGACGGCAAATTAATTGTCACGTCCAAAGAAAGTGTGAAAACTTCAGATTTAGAACACCCTAGGTGTGCCCCCGTCTGAAGTCCAAATTATAACAAGGGATAATAAAAATGGGGGGTAAGACGTCTATAAATAAGGAAAATTTATCAACTGACGACTGGAAATTTATGGAAGCAAAAAAAAATCCAAGACCAACAAAAAATTGGAGACCTGGATTAATAAACATGACTTTGACGGACGACTGAACCTGATCAGTATACAGAAGCTGAAGAAGGAGTTAGAACAGCAACATAAAGGTGATGAGAAAAAGATGCAGAAAGTAGGGGCAGATTTAGTGGCATTTTGGGAGGAGGAAGCAGAGAACAGACAGAAGGGAGCAGAGAAGCGACGATTAGAGAAAGCAAGGAAAAAGAAAGCTGTAGGTAAGGCAGAAGAAGATGTGATAATTCAGCACAGAGAACCAGAACAGCCTCAACAATCACCGCCGGCTGGATCGTCGGTGACAACAACACCTTTATATCCCTCTCTACCAGAGGATGACGATGTACCGCCACCACAGTATGATTTAGCAGTAAAACCTAAGGTAAAAAGTGAAAAACCAGAAAAACCACAAACACGCAGTCAAGCGAAAGTGCCCACAGCCCCTCCCATGGTGGAACACAGTGACCAGGGAGGTGCCTATCCTATGATAGAAGTACCAAATCCTCGTGCAGGAACAGCAGGACAGCGATCAACCATGCTCGTATATCGGACATGGAATGCTGATGATATCAAAGCAGCAGTCGACATGATACCATCGCCACATGTCGACATTGAGGGATTTATGCAGGATATAGAAAACATTAGAACATCTTACCACCTTAATGGACCTGAAGTCCAACAGGTGTGGATGAAAGCATGTGGCCCTAAATGGAGTCAGGTACGTGGAGACTGGAATCCTGCAGATCAACAAGGCGTACCACTGACACATGATGATCTAGTCTTGAAAACAAGAGTGGAAGCTACGATTACACGTGCAAAAGGTGTGTTAGGACCAAAGATAAATTATACTGAAATTACCAGGACAACTCAGAAAGAAGGAGAGCCATGGATAGAGTTTAGATGCAGATTTGAGAGTGTATTTAGAGTCCATAGTGGCATATTGCCAGGAACACCAGTGTATGAAAACAAATTGAAAAATGTTTCACCTGTGAAGCTGACAATGACCGATTTGATTCATGATGGCAACTCAACAGCTGTCATAACAGTAACAGGTGCCACTGAAGATGTTTTAAAATTGAGATTCACAGGTATGCCATTACATGTGTCACTTTGTAAACCATATTTGACAGAATGGCAAGAATTGGGACTGACAGTCATAACAGCTTTGTCAGCCACTGATTGGAGCAGAGTTGGACCACGAACGGAGTTCAGTCCATCAACTAAATTGTATAAAGTGCCAGTTAATGTCTCATTGGTGCTGACAGCTGGAACACACATTAATGTGTCCACTTCACAATCCTGAGTGTTTCAGTTGAGTCCTGAAGAGGATGATCTTCTCTCTTCTGTACCATCAGGATTGTGGACAACAGGTCCTTCAGACGTAGGACTGATAAAAAATGCACAACCTGTAGTTATAAGACCAAAAACAGAATACAGACCATGTGTAAGACAGTATCCATTGAAACCTGATGCAATTGAAGGAATCAGGCCGGTAATAGAGAATTTATTAACAGCAGGAGTAATAGTGCCATGTCCAGATTCACCATGTAACACACCCATATTTCCTGTAAAAAAAGGCTCCGCCCTCAGTGGGATGGAGATAGATTCAAGATCTGCAGGCAGTAAATGCTGCTGTGATTAAAAGAGCACCATGTGTACCAGATCCGCACACACTGTTAAGCTCATTGAGATTAAATTCTAGTTGTTTTTCTGTAATAGATATCAGTAATGCATTTTTTTTTTTTTTTTTTCTGTACCAGTACACCCAGATAGTCAATTCTGGTTTGCTTTTACCTTTAAAGGACAACGATATACATTTACCAGATTACCGCAGGGTTACGCAGACAGTCCAACTATTTATTCTCAAGTCATGTCAGCATGTTTAGCCAATTTCGTTCCACCGGCAGATAGCCAACTATTAGTGTATGTTGATGACATTCTGATTGCCTCTGACACACGAGAAAACTGCATAACTGACACAGTAGCATTATTATGTTTCTTATTTGATAATGGCCACAAAGTGAGTAAAAACAAAGTTCAGTTGTGTAGGGATAAAGTAAAATATTTAGGACATGAATTATCAGCCACAGGGCGTACTATCCTGTCTGACAGGAAGGAAGCAATTTTGCACGCTCCAAAACCACAAACCAAAAAGCAGATGATGTCATTTCTTGGACTGACTAATTACTGCAGGGCATGGATTCCCTGCTATGCAGAATTGACTAGTCCACTTTCTGATTTGATGTACAAGGATGATATTTCAATGTCAACCGTGTTGGAATGGAACAAAGATGCTGAGGAAGCTTTTGTAAAAGTAAAACAAACAGTGTCATCCACAGTTTTGGCACTACCAGATTATAGTAAACCATTCATTCAAACAGTTGATTGTAAGAATAAGTTCATGACTAGTGTTTTGGTTCAAGTGTATGGCTCAAAATTGAGGCCAGTTGCCTACTACTCATCTAAATTGGATGCAGTGGCAAGTGCTCTACCACCATGTGTACAGGCTGTTGTTGCAGCCTTTATGGCTGTTCAAAGTAGCAGTAATGTTGTTCTATTCCATCAGTTGACACTGGAAGTTCCACATGCAGTTTCTGCACTTCTGTTGCAGACAAAAATGAGCCTTTTGTCCCCAGCAAGACATCTTTCGTGTATGTCCTTGCTATTATCACAACCACATCTTACGGTAGAGCGATGTACAACATTGAATCCATCCACATTGATACCCTTACCTGAGGATGGTGAGCCGCACAATTGTCTTGATGTAGCTACGGTCTGTACGAAAGCACGTCCAGACCTCCAGGACACACCCATCCCAAACAGTACAATTGTGTATGTGGATGGTTCTTCCACTGACAAAGCTTATGGACAAACACAATCTGGATATGCTGTTGTCACAAATTCAGAAGTATTGGATTCTGCTTCATTGCCATCGTCATTTTCAGCACAAGCAGCTGAATTAGTTGCTTTAACTGCAGCTTGCTATCTGTTTAAAGGTACGGCTGTATCAATTTATACAGACAGCCAGTACGCTTTCAGTACGCTGTGAAATTGCCTAACCAAATTGCTATATGCAAATGTGCGGCTCACACCAAAGGCTCTGACAGTGTTTCAAAAGGAAATGACGTTGCTGACAAAACCGCAAAGGCGGCAACAGCTCTTTCTATTTTTCTCCTATATGACACCCCTCCGGATATGACCACAAAAGAAACCCATATTGCCAAAAAAAAATATGTTTAAATGGGCAGCTATTATGAGCCATGGCGTGACGCATGTCTCATCAGGGGGTATGATATCGCAATTGCAATCTATTTTTTGTCTTTATGGGTTCGATGCATATGCAAAACAGCATTGTAGAGCATGCATGACATGTGCAAAACACAACTCACAAGGCAATTTGAGACCCCAAAGAGGTAAATTTCCAACACCACAATATCCCTTTCAAGTGGTTCATATGGATTATATACAGCTGAGTAAACATGAAGGGAAGGAATTTTGTTTAGTCATAATTGATGCCTTCTCAAAATGGGTAGAATTGTTCCCTACAAAACATGCAGGTGCACTTACAGTGGCTAAGGCATTGTGCAAAGACATCATTCCATGATTTGGAATACCAGAAACAGTCTATTCAGATAATGGAGCGCATTTTGTTAATACAATAGTGCAATACGTAGGAGAAGCGCTACAGGTCAATCTCAAAAATCATTGTGCTTATCAACCACACAGTGCCGGATTAGTGGAAAGGACAAAGGGCACATAAAAGGGCGCAATAAAAATAAGATTAAGGAAATGTATAGAAGAGACAAAACAAACCTGGATTGAATGTTGGACCTAGTAAAATTGTATATGAGAATAACACCAACACCATCAGGGTTAACACCATTTGAGATACTTTATGGACGACCATATCGTCTACCAATTTTGACATGGATACTAAAACAGCAGATGAGGAACAAACATTAGCAAATTTTATGAAAAAGACATTAACACAGAAAGAGATAACTTAAACACATTTACTGCCGAATAATTTTGATCTTCCACAGGACGGCCTTCCAGTAGTCTAGCCAGGAGACTGGGTGTTCATCAGAGTCCAGTCCTCGTTGGGAAGGTCTATACCAAGTGCTGTTAACAACACCAACTGCAGTAAAGATAGCGGAGAGATCAACGTGGATACATCACTGTAAGATACAGCGTGTGTTGGCGGCCTCCACAGTGGAAGGGGAAGTCTGGCTACAAAGGGAGTCTATTTAATTAGCAATAGATTGTCTCAATGCCAGTGAAGATCCTTGCACTATTAGGTGAGGTGGTTAACAACACTGTATCCTAGCAATCATGACTGAACTACAGCAGACCCCGGAGCGGCGTGCTCAGCGCCGCCGCTGCCGGACTGTTGGTAGGGCAGCCGGTTGCGTTGTGATCTTAGTGTGTTTCGTGCTCCTCGGATTCCTGGCCTGGTGGAATGGAATTACGTTACTAATTGTTATGTTTGTTCACAGATACCTATATCCTCAACACACCCAGCTCTGGCGGCTAAACCGTACCCTGCTAGGGTGACAGAATGTCTTATCATACGGATGCATAATCAAACTGTATTTCGGGGGCAGCAGTTCTCAGCAAATCTGATAAGATGTAACACCACTTGCCTCAGTGCAACCACTTATATGATAGGGATTTCAACAGAGGACGTACAAGCGTGCCCAAGTGCTGCTCCATTGACTAGACTGAAGGGAAATGCAAAAATATCATCACGTTAAATTGTCATCACAACGGCCATTCCCAATTTGCTTTTACGGGACAGGGAATAAAAATGTAGGTAAAATTAAGAAATGTCTGTGTACCCAAACGTATGTTTTATCAAATAATTTAAGCCTAACCAAAACATAATATGTGGATGGTACTTATCTTCATCACATTGGACGGGGATGTAATTATACAGGCTCCTGTCCATGGGGAACGGATGAATTATGTGCTTATGTTAGTAAGTTTTTGCTACCACCTATAAATGGTACTCCGGTGTATGATGACATCTATTGGCTTTATGGTTCCAGACTGTACATGAGTCTCCCACCAAATTGGGGTGGTGTGTGTGCACCTACCCAGGTGACTGACCATACATATGTGGTAGGACCTCCACAGAGAAGAATGGCAGCACCAGACGGAGGAGATTGATATACCCAGATGTGTTACCACATGATCACATGTGGGGCTCGGATGTACTAAAGGACCAAAAAATTGTGGTCTGTAGGAGATAAAATAGCACATTCATTGTTCCCCTGGATAGGAGTGGGAAAAAATTCATTAATGATTGAAACTCTGAATTATCGATTGGGTCTGTTCATGAATGTAACTAAAAAAAATAGTAGCAGCTCAAAACACTGAAATAGATGCTTTACGTACCATGGTGATGCAAAATCGCATGGTTTTAGACTTGCTTACTGGTTCACAGGGAGGAGTTTGTGTTCTGCTGAACACAACATGCTGTACTTTCATCCCAGACTCCATTCATTCAGTGGATATGCAGGACGCATTGGAAGAGCTGAATAAACTTCGTGATGCAATGCATAAAGACACCCTAGCCGTGAACCGGTGGAATCCCTGGTCCTGGTTGACTTCAGGACCATGTTGGCCGTTACTATTGAAAATGGTGACACCAGTTATTATAGTCCTAATTCTGATTGGACTTTGCATGTGTTGTGTGATCCCTTATATCAAAACAATGGTTGGCAAAATGGTGTCAAATACATTTGTACAGTGTAATCTGGCCTTCCAACAAACTATGCCAAAATATCAAGCATTGAAACAGTCAGACCTTAGTGGAGAAAACTGTAATGACTGTACTGAGAATTATGATGATATTGAAAAGCTCACAACTCCAGTTCAAGCTTGAACTGTTGACGTGATGAGTTAACACACTCTTAGCCTATGAAGCTTTAGCTGAAAAAGTAATAAGACAAGTGGTGTAGTCGAATAATACAGAAAAAACAGTTCATTTATACCAGTCGGTAGGAGTGATGTATGGTGGTGGTGTGGTGATAACAGAATCTTTGACAGACTGCCACGAAATGTGTCAGGTTATTGTGCATTAATATCATTATTGTTACCCATGACCCCTGAAGACGTTACGACATATGCAGCCTCTCTTATTCCTGAGGATTGGCAGAAAGGCATAGCCAGACATAGAGTAAAAAGAGATTGGAAAGGAGTAGGAAATCCAACATATATTGACGCAATAGGAGTCCCCAGAGGAGTGCCTGACGAGTATAAACTGGTTGATCAAATAGCAGCTGGATTCGAATCTTCCATCTGTTGGTGGTGTTCAATTAATAAAAACGTGGACAGAATAGATTAAGTTAATAAACTAACTAACTAAGCTGGGTGATGCCTACTGTATGTTTAACAGGTGATAAACAGGTGGGAAATGTTAAGGATTTTATATATATATATATATATGTTATCACTGTTAAACATTTGTACCTTCGTCTTCTGTCTTATGAAAACGGTGTTGTGCTGTTTGCACTTCACCCTGAGAATGTATGTGTTATTCAACCTTGTTTTAGCTTTGTCTTCTTTCTCATGAGAACGGTGTTGTGCTGTTTTGCACCTGTCTTAACCAAGCCTGAGAATTCAATTTTGTTTTAGCACTCTGGGGTCAATCTGAGCTGGGAATGAAGGGCTGGATGTACTTATTATTATAATATAACTTTGTTTTCGCAGCCTCTTAACGACTGGGAGTAAGAGAACGTTTTGACTGTTGTGATGTGGTGCTTAGTGTGAAGGAGTGTGAAGGACAGGACACTTCAGGCAGATGCAGAACAGCTGATAACTGCAACAGACGAACGAGATGTGCTGACCTGTGTAAAAGAAAGTGTCCTTCCTTACAGCTGCACTTATTGACGTATGCGTTTATGTTACGGGAAGAAACTTGTCTTGCGTCATCACCCCCACCCTTAGGACAAGTTTTTTGTTTATGTGATGAGGGCGTCTCTTAATAAAAAGAGCGGAAAAGCAGGCCAGACTTTAGTGTAGCCTTGGTGTACAGCCTGGCCGCACTCCGCGCGTAATATTTGACTTTCTGTCTCACTGGTGTTTCTTGACTCTGTTTGTCTTGTTAAAGGTTTAAAAATGTTTGGAGGAGAAAATACCCAACAGCTAAAAAGATAGCTAACTTTAGAAACCACTTAAGATTTAACCTGAGATGCAGACAAAACAATGTTATTCCCAACTGCATGAAGCAAAAGGCACTAGAAGCAGGTCACACAGCAGAAAAGATCCAGCACAGTTACCTTAGGAGGATTTATGGTCTTAGAATTAGAAGTCTTCATTTTAAAATATTAGACCTCCAAAATTATTTTTGATTGTCTACACAAAAGGTTATAAACTTTAGTGTGGAAGAGGCCAATAATAAGATCACAAAGTTCATAGTTAAAATTCAAATGTCTGAGCATTTAAAAAGTAAGGAGCGGCAAATCAGGAAGTTTCACAACCTTTTAGTGCAGAAAAGGCTTACTTTCACGAGCAGTGGGGGTAGTGATAAAGATACACCCAGACAAATTAGTGAGAACAGGGAAATTTGGTAAAGATTCTCTCCGACAGGGTTCTTACACAGACAGAAAAGGATGTGGTCGCAAAAGGATAAAATTTCTCAGTGACACCTAAACATATACCGACAGTAGATTACATCATGGCAGTAGAGTCAGCCATTAAACATAACAGTCTGTCAGAGTCAGAAGCTGGGGACCTCCGGCTAAGAGTCACAGCAGTGCTGAACTAAGCCTCCTCCTTCCAACGTCACAGGAGAAGAACGGAAAGCATTGTCAGCACTGCAGAAGGACCAAAGCATCCTTATCCTGACAGCGGATAAAGGCAGATGCACGGTGGTCCTAAACACATCAGACTACGAGGCCAAAGTCAACAACTTGCTCAGTGACTCCAATACGTATGAGCGTCTGAAGAGAGACCCCACAAGCGGCCATAAGAAGAAAATCATTAACTCCCTCCAAAACCTGGAGAAAAAGGGTCTCATCAACAGGCAGGCATAATACAGACTGTACCCTGGGGACATCACTCCATGCATCTATGGGCTGCCCAAAATCCACAAACAGAACGTGCCACTCAGGCCTATTGTATGTAGCACAGATTCCATCACTTACAATTTGGCCAAACACCTCAAGTGGATTTTGGCTCCTCTAGTGGGTAACTCAGACCACCATGTGGAGAACACACAAGATTTTGTGAACAAGATCAAGGACCTTCAGGTGGACGCAGATGAAACTATGGTGTCATTCGATGTGACATCGTTGTTAAGCTGCATCCCCACTGCTGAGGCCGTCAACAGCTGTGAGGCAGAGGCTGCTGGAGGACACGTCTCTACTTGAAAGGACCAAACTTACACCAGACCACATCTGCCAACTCTTGGAGATCTGTCTTAACACCACGTATTTCATGTTTAGGGGGAATTACTGCAGGCAGATCCATGGTTGTGCGATGGGGTCACCGGTATCCCTCATTGTGGCCAATCTGTACATAGAGCTATTGGAGAAGAGAGCCTTGGCGTTGTTCACGGGCATCCCTCCCAGCCACTGGTTTAGATATGTCGATGACACATGGGTTAAAATCAAGCAACAGGAAATGGAGGCCTTTACAGAGCACATCAACCCAGTGGATTCAATATCAAGTTCACACGTGAGGATGCCAGAAACAACCACTTAGCCAGGCTCGGACTGATAATCTGTGATTTTGGGCATTTGCCCGGTGGGCCGCTGCACGTTTAGACGTGCATGGGCCGGCCCTTCCATATTTATAGAGATTATGGAAATATACAGTGTTCTCGAACCGCGCGCTGCTGTCAACACGAGGAAAGTCCGTGATCGGTGAAGCTACAGCATTTAATCAGCGCAGCTGCAGAACCACTTCCCGAATTTGTGTCAAAATAAAAGTTCTGTAGTGTTTCATACACGGCGCAGTCTTATTCTAGGTTTCAGTTTTGTTTCCGTTTGATCACACAACGGAGACTTACATCGAGCACAATGATTGACATGACCAACAGCCAATGACAATTGGAGAAGCATACAGGGTGGCCAATCAGATTGCAAGAAGAGCAGGCGGCCGCTCCCGCCCCTGTAAATGAACTGGCTCCTCGGCGCCTGGACTTCTCTCCGCTCTCCTACTGATTACAAGGTTGGAATAGTTTCTTTTAACCTAATTAACTTTGCTTTACTTTTGTTAATCTTTAAATGCAACAGCTACGGACTTCAGCTCCTTAATATGCTGCTGTGTGAAGCCTAGCAGTGGTTACACATTACCTCTCTCTCTCTCTCACTCACTCACTCACTCACACTTTGGAGACACAAAAACTTTTTTTCCGCTTGTGTGCTGCTTTTGCTTCCGTTTTGTCAGACCCGGCGCCAGAATAAAAAAAAAAATTAAGGGGGCGATGAGTTTATCATCACCCCCCCCCTCCTCCCCCCCAAAAAAATGTGCGGAGGAGACGTGCGCTCCTGGAAAGCTCGTGTATTTACGCTGCACCGTTGTAAGAGACTGACTAAGAGTGAAGAGTGATGACAGTATTTTTTTTTATTATTATTTGAACGTATAGACGCTCGGTCAAGTGATCTGCATTCCACAGAGCTGGTGTTCTGTCGAGATGAGGTGCGCCAACTTTCGACAGTCTGAGCTGTGACGTACCTTCGCATTGTCCAATAGGAACGACGCGTCGGGCCAAAACACGGAAGACTCGTGGCAGAAACCACTGATCTTTACAAAATGGATTGGACCAATCCGATTGGTGCAGAAACCACTGATCTGTACAAAACATTAACCTGTGACAGGACTGCTCATTTACAGAGCAGTTTTCTGAAGAAAAATCATTGGAAATGTTTTTTGTTGTTGTTACCTCAAAATTTCTGATTACTGTTAAAAAAAAGTTTAGAACACTTGTAATTAATTAATAGGTAAATAAATCAATAAATGGTTCTTTAGAAACCTTTCATCTGTATTAAAACCACCTGTTATTTCAGATTAGATAATTTCTTGTTTAACATAAGGAACCTCAGACATTTATTTTTAGACAAATAAAATAACATGGAAACTTGTATATTTTTTGAAGTCTGGTAGATTATTTATATCTTATTTCAACCAGAAAAACAAACACTAAATAAATACAAATGTTTATTATAAATGCAAAAGGAAATAATTTAACAATGACTGCAGTGTGATTGTAAAGTAGGATTTCTGTGACATAAACCTCATGATGTTTTATACATATATACATATATATATATACATACATATATACATATGTATATATACATACATATATACATATATATATATACATACATATATACATACATATATATACATACATATATATACATACATATATACATATGTATATATACATACATATATACATATACATATATACATACATATATACATATACATATATACATACATATACATATACATATATACATACATATATATATATATACATATATACATACATATATATATACATACATATATACATACATATATATATACATACATATATATATATATACATATATACATATATATATATATATACATATATACATATATATATATATACATATATACATATATATATATATATATACATATATACATATATATATATACATACATATATATACATATACATATATACATATATATATATATATATACATATATACATATACATATATACATACATATATACATATACATATATACATACATATATACATATACATATATACATATACATATATACATACATATATACATATACATATATACATACATATATACATATATACATACATATATACATATATACATACATATATACATATATATATATATATACATATATATATATATATATACATATATATATATATATACATATATATATATATATACATATATATATATATTATATATAGTGTCATTTAAACTTGTAATTTTGTCAAAATATGTAATTGCCTTTAATGTTATCAGGATGCCCCCTCTTGGCGCTGGGAATGCGTTTTGTACTATGATCAAGGTGAAATGACAGTGAAAGTGTGTGTTTAGGTGTGTGTTCATGGTGTTTAGGTGTATAGTATTTGTTCATTGGGGGTTCGGTATGGACGGGTGGGTGTGCGTGTTTGGGGGTGGATTCATTGGGGCAATAGTGGGCTGGTCCAGAGGAAAAATGCCAGGGCCGAAATTTGTTCCCAGTCCGACCCTGCACTTAGCCTTCTTGGACTGTGATGTTATGATTGGAGAGAACAGGCAGCTCCAGACAGGGGTTTACAGAAAACCCACTCACATCGACTAATATCTGCTATAACCCTAACCACTACTTGAACATAAGCTCGGGGTGATCAGGACTCTTCAACAGAGAGCCATACAGGTGCCCACAACTACAGAGGGAAGGGCTAAAGAACAACATGTCCAGAAAGCCCTCACAGTATGTGGGTACCCACGATGGTCCCTGGATAAAGTGCAGAAGTCCCAAAGAACAAAGAGACCAGACATACAGGAGACGGCGCCAAGAAGAGGAGGAGTGTCTCTCCCTTATTTAGCAGGAGTAGGGGGAAAACTACAGGATCTTCAGGCAGCACAAAATCCCAGTTTACTTTAAACCTGTTAACACCTTGAGACAGAAATGAGTTCACCCTAAGGACAGGATCCCTAGTTACAAACAGAGCAATGTAGTGTATTCTATCAGATGTCAGGAAAACTGTAACAAACACTACACAGGTGAGACTAAGCAGCCATTGCACAAAAGGCTATACTAGCACCGCAGAGAGGGCACCAGTGGACCTCAGTCTGCAGTTCATCTCCACCTTAAAGACACTAACCGCACATTTGAGGACAAGGAAGTTAAAGTCTTAGCTAGAGAAAAGAAACGGTTTGAGAGGGGAGTGAAGGAAGCATTGTATGTGAAACAGTTGAAACCCAGCCTCAACCGGGGAGGTGGTCTGAGACACACTTTGTCCCCTGTTTACAATGGGGTACTCAGGTCAAAGCAGTTTCAGTCTTTTGTTCATTGTAATGAGTCATTCACGTCATCAGGAGAGGCGTCAGGAGAGGCGTCAGTTCCTTCGTTAGGAGGGACAGCTGCCCTGTCATTAGGAGGTTGCTAACTAGAGCACAATAGGTGCTAATTAGAGCAATTGTTAGTCACTAGCCAATAGCAGTCTGCCTCTCGGTAGGAGGGGTCTGGTTAGGTTTAAACTCCAGCTTTTGCTGGCTTCTGTTATTCTTCTCTACAAGAGTCAAGACAGAAGTCAGACTACCAGAGCAAGAATTTTAGCTGAGGAAGCTTCTGCGATTAGAAGCGAAACGTCCTCGCGTCAAGCAACCCAGTCCAGTCGAAGATTCAAGCTTCTCTACTATGGAAACCACCTGGACAACTGCGAGCCTTCACAAAAGCCCTCAAACATGATCACTAATTTTCCACAAAAGGCTAAAAAGTGTCAGATGCCATTTCCTCATGAGTGAGAATACTCATGTTTTCTATTTTGGAAAAATTCCTCAGGACTCTATGTGTCATGTGTAAATCTGTGTAGAAAAAAGTTCTTGGTTTATTGTGTGAGGCCTCTCTGAGCACTTAGTGTAGGTGACATGATATATAATTTTTTTTTGTTGTTTTTTGAGTGTTTAAGACTAAAATTAAACATCATTTTGAAATTAATGCTTTCCTGGTGCGTGATTACTGAAGAGATACACATTCAGATTTTGAAATGTGTGCCACTAAAAACCAGTAACGTCCGGGCAAGTCATGAAATTGGAGAAGGCGGACGTGATGTCAGTGGGAGAACCAATGCTTTAGCATTCCCATTCATTTTGTAGTGATCAGATGTATTTCTGTGTGTAAAGTGCTTAATTTCTGGAGTTACGCTGGCTCCATGTGTTTGTTGCCGGCTTTTGTTAGAACACTCATATAGACGGAGTCAGCTTATTTAAGTTTCCTAAGGATCACGTGTGTTGGAATGAGTGAATTAAACAGATAAGTGAGCCCCCAAGCAACTCGTACAACTCCTGCCCTCAGCAGATTTTTTTGACACTCTCCCATTGAGGAGGCAAGAGCTTGGTTTCAATGTTCAGCATCCCAAAATACTGCTGCTGCCAGCTGTGCCAAGTATTTTTGCACGCTCTCATCAGGGGACTCAACAGGGTGAGACTTCAGTTGGAACCAGAAGTTTGACAGCTGTAGACCAGCGGGCTAAACACACAGTAAGTATTCTACAAGGAAACACAATATATTTTAAATCTATTTGATATTTTCAGTCCCTCACAGGTGTTGTTTTTCAAGCTTGAAATGTATGTACCTGTTTCTAAGAAAAAAAAAAAAATCATAAATAAAAATCTGCACGTCCTTATTACTTTTTTTGGATGTCAAGCATGGTAAACTACCTAACATTACATAAACTAACACTTTTTTATGGAGCCTTATCAGTCGATTATCATTACATATTTGGCAAAAAAACAGCTCTCCGCCCATATTCTGAAATTGGCCTGCCTCAAGTTTTTTTTTTTAATTTTTATAATCACCATTCCGTGTTCTGAAGTCTGCCAGTATCATCACTGTTTTCAGACTGAAGGTCTTCCTCCAAGGTTTCGTCTCCCTCATTGTCGTCTAATGTGAGGCCTCGGTGATGGCTAAATTCTCAAGAGTTTCCAGCAGACCGGCAGCCCAGAGCGTTTTGGTCAAACTAACGAGGTACCAAAATCTGAGGTCAGGGTCTAGTACTATGTGATATACCATATGCAGATATGAATGTCTGCCGGGGACCACCTGCTGCGTCTGACCCCTGGAACCCCAAATAGGGGGTCAAAAAATGCGCTGGATCAAACGGGGGAGGTACCGCAAAATACCAATGTTTTCTAAACCCGTATACGAGGTTTGTTAGAAAAGTAACGGACATTTTTATTTTTTGCAAAAACTATATGGAATTGAATCATGTGTGATTGCATCAGCCAAGCTTGAACCTTTGTGCGCATGCATGAGTTTTTTCACGCCTGTCGGTTGCGTCATTCGCCTGTGAGCACGCCTTGTGGGAGGAGTGGTCCAGCCCCCTCGGCAGATTTTCATAGTCAGGAAATTGTCTGATCGACTGCCGCTTTGCTTCATCAAAATTTTTTCAGAAAGTGTGAGAGACAGCCAGGTGGAAACCATTTGGAAAATTCAGATGGCTTTCGGTGAAGATCTTATGGGGATCACACAGATTAAGGACAATTACAACTGGATTAAAGACGGGCCCTAACATGCCCAGCTCTTGCACCATTCGGAAGATTCAGACGGCTTAAGGTGGCTTTTCAGTCATGTGACTATCCGAGAAATTGTGGACGAGCTGGACATGCCACAACATGTCCTGTGAGGCTTCATCACGGCGTTGCTTTTTGTTCTGTGCCCTGCGCCTCCGTCCTGATGCGCGAATTCCTCCGCACGTCTTTTCATGAGAAAAAACTCCTGTAACAGTGGAATGTGCCGTTCATTTCCAAAGTAAATGCTTTGTTGATCTGGGAAGTCGTCTGACTACCACAGAAATGGCAGAAGAGTTTGACATCAGCACTTTTTCGGTATGTAACTTTAAATGATAAGACCTAAAAGAATTTCAGATATGAGAATTAAAATCCTATACAGTTAACTGAAATAATGAAACATGCAAGTTGGACAGGAAATGTAGGTCAATTAGCACTGTTTGATCTGTGTGTAAGCATGTGCACAAGCACTGGTCAACAGGTATAGTCTCTGTACATATGCAGCGTCAGCACATGGTATCATATCTGATTAGCATGCTTGTGTCTATGTCATGATGTTCATAGAGATAAAAGGAAATCATGATTGTATCCCATGTTATGATTTACTCATAGTATGACAATCTTCCTGTCCCTAATGCAGGTGAAATACACTACTGACTGATAGAAAATCCAAGATGATTTATATATATGGTAGGCCTATAATTTTGCAGGCCTAATTATGATGTGTGTGGGGGGGGGGTAATATACAATTAAAACCGTATTATCTTTATTTTTTCCAACTTAACACTCGGACTACCAGAGTGGTGCCAAATGGCACTGCTGGGGTAATTTACAACCCATTAGGGCACCTTTTCTTGTTTCATATGTAAGTGCAGCCATTAGATTGGAATGTGCCAGTACCAGTGAACGGCAGTTTGAGCTTTCTGCTAAGCCTGCATGATGACTTTCTCAAAGTCAGAAGTGTTATACATGCATACAAATAAAAAAAAAAATGACCAAAAAAAAAACTGAACAAATTAAAGACTTAAAAAACAAAACTAAGCTTCATGAATTAAATGTAAAGGCAGTTTTCTTTTAAAAGTTTGCAATGATGATGAGCTCTCTGTTACATTTCGTTTATCATTCCATATTTGTACGACACAATATCTGATGGAAAACAGACCATGTTTAGTTTACTGTGAGAATGTTTAGTTTTTAAAAAAAGTGGTGCAGAAGCTTCTGTTGATTAGGGAGGACGACAGAAATACCAAAGTGCTTTACAATAAAAAAGACTGTATACCCCAGGACCCCATGAACACAAGGGTTAATTTTAATTTTTAAGCTATGGAACAGTAGTAGTAAGAGGTCGACAGTTTATGTTTGCATTTTTGGTTAAATTTATTGCTTACAGATTGTCTGAACATACTTGGCACTGCCACATCACATCATCTCCTTTCTGCATTTGCCACATTTGTTACAATAAACGCAAAGCTTAGTGGCATGGTTTTTCTTGCAGCAACACTTCACCTGGCACAATACCTTTTTCTGTGTCAGGTGTGGGTGGTTGTTGCTGAAGGTTTTCCTGATTCACCTCCTGATTCCACCTGTTATTCTTTGATTCTCACAGTATACAATATAAATATTCATCAGATGTGTGTGTTTATTAACAAAAACATGTTCTCACCTTTATGTTTACCGTCAGCATTTAGAAATTTGTTCATATTAAATTCACAGATTCATTCATATAACACCAAACAGAATAGTCATCTTGACCTTCCTTTCTATAAAACTAAACATGGCCTGTTTTCCATCAGATATTGCGTCGTACAAATATGGAATGATAAAAGAAATGTAACAGAGAGCTCATCATCACTGCAAACTTTTAAAAGACATCTGCCTTTACATTTAATTCATGAAGCTTAGTTTTGTTTTTAAGTCTTAAATTTGTTCAATTTTTTGATCATTTTTTTTCTTTTTTTTTATTTGTATGCATGCATAACACTTCTGACTTTCTCAAAGTCAGAATGCAAGCTTGAGCAGAAAGCACAAACTACCAGTCACTGCTACTGGCACATTCCAATCTAATGGCTGCACTTACATATGAAACATAAGAACAGGTACATAAGAAAAGGTGGCCTAATGAGTTGTAAATTACCCCAGCAGTGCCACTTAGCACCCTCCGGTCAGAATAGGAGGTGGGAGAAAAGGCTGGGTTTGCGAGTGTTAATTAGTTATTGGAGAATTCAGGGAGGTCTCCTGGAAACAATTGTCAGGGGCAAATATTTCATAGGCCAATTAGTAGTTTAACACTGGGAGGCAGTGGCAGATTTGTCTGCCACTGCTTATTTGACTGTATACATGTACTTTGTAAATTGTAATTGTTGCTTCAAAATTGGTTCCATATGGTATCTTTAATATCTAACGTAGACCTTATTTCAGAATTCTTCGCAGGGAGCTCATGAGTTGAGTCTGATAAGGGCCAATATGAATATTGTGTGATGAGTGTGTTCATTTGCTATAACTTTTTTGGTGATACCTTCAATATGATACTTTCAACCTTAATCTAGTTCAATCTAAACATTCCTAAAGCAGCCTTGGGACAAACGTCTGGCAGGGCCAATGCACCAGATATCTTGTCTGGCATTGCTCATTTTATACTCAGTAAAATATGACAGTTAATTCAAAGTTGGTTTCACCTTATTTTGGGACCCTTTTTAGGGGGTCTGGCAACCCTTACGCAATAGCCAATGAGTCTGGTAAGGGCCAATCAGAACATTGTGTTATGTATGTATTCATTTGGTATAGCTTTTTGTGGTACTCTCAATGTTTATTCTTGCTCATTCTAACCATTACTGGAAAAGGGGTCTAATTCTGGGGGTGTCTGGCAGGGCCAATGCAGAAATTTTGTCTGGCATTGCTCATTTTATACTCAGTAAAGTGTGACAGTGAATTCAAACTTGGTTTCCTGTGGTACCTTTGTTCTTTAACCTAGCCCTTATTTTGGGCCCCTTTAAAGGGGGTCTGGCAACCCACCTGCAGAGGACAAAATGTCTGGCAACTGTTGTGTGGGCCGCTGAAGAGGAGGTACTGCTGGCCCACTACCACCAGAGGGCGCCCTGCTTGGAGTGCGGGCTCCAAGCACGAGAGGGCGCCAGACCCAGAGGAGGTGACAGCTGTCACTCATTACTCCAGCTGTCACTCATCTACACCACCATATAAGCCGGACTGCAACTCCACCTCCCCGCCGAGAAATCGACTACCAGTACTAAGGTAATTTTCTCTGCTGACTTATACGTTGAATAGTAATCTGAACTTCTGTTGCAGCCATTTTCCTGGTACTTTCCTTGTCTGGAGGATTGGCGTTTGGTGTGACAGTGACGGCTTCACCTCGCACCCCGTCCCAGATAAGTGGTTGATCAGGAGCTGCACGAGTGTGTGTGATTTGGAGGTGGAGGTGCTCCCTCCTAACGGTGTCTGGACTGTTAATTACTGAGTGTGCGGACTCACACTCACACATCATCTTTCTGTTTTCTGCCAGCAGTACCAGGGTCGACAGCCAAAGACAGAGGCCACCTGGGGACTCGGGACTTGGCGGCTCCGGTGTTCTTCAGGCCGTTGGTGGTGGAGGCCGTGTGGGACGCGGCTTCTCTCTCGTCTGGCATCTTCTATCTTCGAGCCTGCCCACACGTCACCTGGTGTTTATTGACTGTGAACATTAAGACACGTTTCGTTGTGTAATATCACAACATTAAATTGTTACCTTTTGGCTTACTTATTGTCCGTTCATTTGCGCCCCCTGTTGTGGGTCCGTGCTACGACACCTTCCCAACAGCAACGGTATTTTAAATGTCTATGCAGTATACCAGTTTAGAAAACATTGGTATTTTGCGGTACCTCCCTCGTTTGATCCAGCGCATTTTTGACAACCCTTTTTGGGGTTCCAGGGGTCAGACGCAGCAGGGGGCCCCCAGCAGACATTCATATCTGCATATGGTATATCACATAGTACTAGATCCTGACCTCAGATATTGGTACCTCAGTCGTTTGACTGAAATGCTCTGGGCTGCTGCTCTACAGGTTTAAACTGTTCACCAGAATACATATTGCAGAATTTGCGAGATTCCAAATTTTTGTAATCACTGTATTCGTGACTCCAAAGAGATTGGTTCAAAGTAGCTAATTGACCAGTCAAAAAACTTGTGAGTCAGTCAGCACATGGTGCTTTGATTGTACAGCCACAATTTGCGTGAGTTGAGATTCTGATGTTATACTGAGCCTGTATTCTAGGAAAGGATTGCCAGTGATTTGTTTTTCTGATCAGGAGACGTCCTGATCAGACCTTGTTGGAGAGAAAAGGGAGGAGGGACCCCCGTGTCCACCATCTGGTGTTTTAAGGTGCTGTATTGTTAAAAGGACCGTCGTGTCCTCCATTTTGAAAAAACAAGCACGTTTTAAGAATTTACTGTTATGGAGTGGAAAAGCTTGGAGAGGAGGCATTGCCTGCTTCGAACCCCTCTGTGTGCGATTTCTGTCATGATGCGCCGACGTCACGACGCTATCAGCAACTTGACACGCCGACGTCAATACGCGCTATGTCATACGCTCGACGTAAACAGCTGCCATATTGAAGCGCCCGCTCAGAGCTGCATTGCTGTGTTGAAAATCATCACGATTTGTCTCCTTAAGCATTACTTGGTGAACCAAGCTGTTTTTAATGGTCTAACTGCACGAAACCTGCATGTTAATCATTCCGTGTAATTTTATTCAATCGATCTCAGCTATCTGTGCTACGCTCGACAGTACTAGCCTGCTAATATAGCGCTAAGATGCACTAGCTTCTCCAGCCATGCTAACGGACTTTAACCCAGATTGAACACTAATCAGCCATTGGAAAGCCAGAGGCTATAGCGTGCTAACAGGCCATTAGCTGCTTTCAACCGTCGAGGCTCCAACAATTGAATTAACCTAGGTGCTAATCACCGCAGCTAAAGCGCCTAACCAGTTAGCCTAGCCTCCGCTAACAACCTGATAGCATGCTACAGTAACCGGATAGCCTGCCGACTGCTGGTAGCTAGCCCATATTGCATGCAAATAATTTCCAGCGACTTTTAACTGTTCTCAACCACTTAAAAGAAGAACTACTATTAACTGAAACATTTATTATCAAGTTTTATTGTGCATAATAATCTTTTTAAACTCTTTTGCGTCACTTCTCCAATTCTAATTGGAAATAATGTTACTCTTTTATTCTGCTGTTTTAATATTAATCAAGTGTACACACTTATATTTACTCATGTTTCACAACTAGTGAATGAACTTCATAGCTTCAATCCTATTTAATTAGGATTAATCAGGAAATCATTTAACAACAACAACAACAAAATTTAAATAACTGTCTTATTAAAAGAACATCTCGTTCAGGAGTGATTTCTTTTTAAATTGAAAGTGCTAGAACTTTACTAAATTGTAACCCATAGCAATTCTAAACAGAGAATACTGGTGTTACATCACAATACCCAAACAAAGGAAAGTTTCTACTTGTGTGTACATAATACTACAAATAACACCTTTCAAAATTTCCTTTTTCATTCATGTGAATTCTCCACTGCTGGTTTCACCTGCAGGTAACTCACTAATCCAGTTCACACTTCGGCAGCTGGTTCATCTGTAAATACTTCTATTATCGCTCATCTTATTATTTTGTTATTGATTCTGTATTGTTTTGTCTCTGGTGTGGACGCTGTCTTAACTGCCACCCCAGAAAGCCAACATGGCCACGGCCAGTGCCGACAAGCCAAGTACTTCTACCAACCTGGAAAGCCAAGGTTGTAGCGACTCAGGTGAGCTTTTAAAAGAGGTACTATCCGACCTAACCGCTGAAATATTGCCTGGCTACTTGCACACCATGCAACAAGCCACACGCGAAGGCGTAGTTGCTGAAATGTCTGAACTCATCAGTCAGACATTGGCAGTAACTGTGGAAAAGAAAAATCTAGCTACAGTGCTTGGCAAGTTAGCCATTGCCACAGCCCTTAAGTTCAGACATGCAGAAGCGCTCATGGAAAAATCAGTTCTTTCTCAAAAGAGGCAGAAAGAACAAAACACAGAATTGCGCAAGGAGAATAAACTCCTGAGACAGCAATTAGAAGAATCACAACAGTCTTTGACCCTTGCTGAGGAAAAATTGGAAGACCTGAAGGCTTCCCCAAATCAGTCCCCAGAATCAGATACCGCATCTGACCCCGGAGCTGAAGACAAAGCCCTACTCCTAAAAGCAACCCTTCAGGAACATGACCATGAAACTGAGGAGTTACAAACTGAATTTAGTTCCGTGCGTCGGGAACAAAGAGAAGCTCATGACTTACTCCAACAGGCGTACGTTGAGCTTAGAACTTTGAAGACATTTTAGAGTCTGAAAAGTTGAAGAATCGTGAGGTGCTGAGACATCTGAAAGATACACAAACTCTTTTAGCCGATACTCAAGAACAAAATGAGCGCCTCAGTGCCAAAGTGCAATTATTAAAACATGAACTCCAATTAAACTCCCAACCGCCGGGAGAATCGGAACATAGAGTCATGTGGGAAAACAGAACGCAAGCGTTCACCACCACAGACTACAAGGAGTTGCGTCCTGAACCTTCGTCAGAACCCATATCACATTTTTGGGAGCTCCAACATCCTTATCATGGGTATCAAGAGACACCGCCTCTCCTTCCCACTCATTTGCGTCCTACCACAGTCCTTAATGACAGAGAACTGGACAAGATTGCACGACCCGTTAACTGGTTTGAACCAACTCCAGGAGGCTCCCCTGACACATGTGCGTATTTAAATGACATACGCTATTACCTTAGGGATTTCACTCATGCTACCGGTGAACATTACATCTACCTCATCAAGCAGACTTCCAGTCGCAAGGTCAGCCGGTTCATTGAGCATCAACCCACGGAGGTACGACAGGACTTTGTGAAACTTACCTTAGCATTAGAAAAGAAGTACTCGGATCATTCAGTTCCGACAGGCCTAGCCACCGCTATGACCGTCAAACAAGGCAGGCGTGAACCACCCCAGCAGTATTATAACAGGTTTCTCTGTGCCTATTTCGGCACCCGAAATGAACCAGGCATGGAGGAAGACCTTAACTTTAAAACCTTTTTACTTGAGAACCTACACCCTACCACGAGTCATCATTTGGGAATCTTGGGAGATCCCAATGAGGCCACGATACAATACCTGCATGACCTTGCTGTGAAAGGTTTCACCAAACAAAGCAAATGAGAGAGTAAACCTGAAAACAAAATGATCCTCAGCCTTGAAGCACCTAGGCCTACCCTTTAGCTTGAAGGCACCTCCGGGGGGTCATTTAAACCCCTTTCAGGCTCTGCCACTACCTCCCCTCGACAGATGAAACCATCTGTCAGAGGCTGACCAAAGGATCGAGGTGGACCACAAGCAAAACCGCAGTGGTCCCCACAAAACCTAAGTGACTTCGGAACCAGAGAGGGCTCCGAAACTGGTGAAAATCGGGGTAATAAATTCAAACCCAGACAGTCGGAGAAGCTCACCACATCGGAAGATCACCCTGATGACAGACGTGAATACCCAGGTGGCCAATCCGAAGGATGGCAGGGTTCCAGACACCCAGATCACGGACCACCTGGACGCAACACTAAGAGTACTTGGAACCGAGACTCCAGAGAAAGAGACCGGCCCAAACACTCAAGTAAGGATGTGGACTCAAGCCTCCACCAAGAAATCCGCAAGATCATGAAAGGCCTCCTCCAGGAGTTTGAGGACGAAAAGGCCAAAAAGAAAGCTAACGTGCTGTGTGTAAACGGCATAGCTCCGACTACCAACCCGGTGTCTTCACAAACTCCGCCAAAGGCGTCTGAGGAAGACCTATACCAGAGTGTAGACACCCCGTTATCGGCACCATCCCAGGACCCATGTCCTGAGACATCGTACTTTTCAGATGGGGACCAAGAACCAAGACAGACCAAGTCTGGTCCTCTCAGCACCGTCTTGGTAGACCAGGTCAATCGGGACAAGAGATCACACGCTGATCCAGCGCGTGGATTGACGACACACCACATGAGCCACAAAAGTTTCAACTGGGGGGGGGGGGGGGGGGGTGGTGATGTTGATGCACGGGCACGATTCAGCATGCTCAGGTCAAAGAGGAATGAAAGCAACATATAATGCGATATAATGCGCCAGGTGGCATACTGACCGAAGAATCCAGAAGAATGTGAGCGACTACATCAAAGGCTGCTTGGTCTGTTGCCAATTTAAACCTGCGAACCCAATTCACAGAGCTCCCTTACAGAAAAGGGGTATTTAAAAGAGCTTGAGATGATTGTTCATGCGTTCGTCTCATCGCGTTTGGATTATTGTAACAGTTTTTTCACCTGTCTGAATAAGAAGGAGTTGGCCCGCCTGCAGGTTGTGCAAACTTCTGCTGTGCGCCTGCTTACCCGCACCCGCAGGAGGGACCATATTACTCCTATTCTTAATACTTTGCATTGGCTGCCTGTCTCCTACAGGATTCATTACAAAATCCTGGTATTGACTTTTAGAGCTCTGCATGGACAGGCACCGGAGTATGTCAGGGACCTGATCCAGCCTTATGCTTCCTCCAGGAGCCTCAGGTCGTCCAATCAGAACCTGTTGATAGTTCCTCGGACTCATTTTAAAACTCGCGGGGACAGATCTTTTAAAGCGGTGGCGCCTAGCCTCTGGAATGAGCTTCCCTGTGCCCTTCGTTCTCTGGATTGTATAGATACTTTTAGAAGGCAACTAAAGACGCATTTCTTTAAGTTAGCTTTATAGCCTAATATTGTATTTTATTGTTTTCGTATGTTATTTTTAGATTATTTTTGTATGCCATGTGTAGCGCTTTGTGACCCTGGTCTGTGAAAGGCGCTTTATAAATAAAGCTAGCTAGCTAGCTTTATAAATAAAGCTAGCTAGCTAGCTTGCTTGCTTGCTTCCCTTGGTCAGATCTACAAATTGACTGGGTAGTACCCCTCACAAAGTCTGCAAGAGGAAACAAATATTTCCTCACTGTCACATGTGACTTCACCAAATGGCTGGAATGTCTACCGACTCCGAACGATACAGCCTTGACGACAGCTTATTTGCTGATGAATCACATCGTCTCACGATTTGGACTACCTATCCGCATAAACTTGGATAGAGGCACCCACTTCACCAGTGAAGTCATGAAGCAACTCTGGCAAGTGCTGGGGGTAAAGGCAAACTTCCACATCAGCCACCACCCTCAGTCATCAGGACAGGTGGAAAGGGCCAACCGAACCGTGGTGACCATCCTGCGCAGACAACCACAGAGACTGGGATGTGAAACTTCCCTTAGTCCTCAAGGGCATCCGGGCGACCCCTCAGAAATAGACGGGGTTCTCCTCTTTCCAAATGAAGACAGGCCGTCAGATGATGCTATCCTTCCACCTGCTGTACCAGCCAGGGGAGGCAAACATTGCGACAACATACACGGCTCAATACATGACTGACCTGACTGAACATCTGAAAGCCACTTTCTCCTTTGCTCAAAAACACTTGAACAAAAGTGCAAAAGGTCGAAAAGCCTACTATGATCAGAAGGTGTCCCACCATGAGATACAAGTGGGGGACAAGGTGTGGTATTACTCATTCGGACAACCCGGCCAGAAATCAACCAGGCTGACTCGCAAGTTGCTACCCCGTTGGACCGGACCATATTTGGTGACTGAAACTCTCTGCTGTCGTATACCAAATCAAGGTCAGCAAGGGTCAAAGAGAACCAGTTTTCAAGTGGGTACACCACAACCAAATAAAGCCGCACAAAACCCCCATGGGACTCCCTGGGGATGCCACAGTCGCCGATAGAACCTAAAACACCCTCATTAGGTTGAGAGGACACAAAGAAGGAATATCGACACTTGCCACATCCCCAAACAATTGATCTTCCACGATTGAGACAAATTATCACAATAATTTTAACTTCCAACAGAACAAATAAAACAACTCAGGTGATCTCACCGACACCACTGTAGTGGGGGTGAGCCCCCAAAAGCGATAGCCTAATGCTCGAATTGAGAATTGTTCAGATAATTCAAACTTTCTGCTATAAGCCAGAAAGGAAAAAGAAAATCTCTAACCATTCTAAGACAAATTTTTAACCATGTTCGTTGTGTTTGCCAGGATGACCTGGCTCGTGACCCTGCTGCTCCTCGGTGCAACCGTCGCCGAGACCTCCTCAGACGTGGTTGAATTCAGAACAGAATCAGGCATCATCCTGAAGGACCAGCCTGGCCTATTGATAACGAACTGCCACTTGCACACACAGAGGGTGTTCGTCAGGCTCAACCCCACAGAATTGTACAGGGCCAACTTCGCCAGCACTACAGTCAACCTGGTCTCCTGGGCAGGTAGCCGGTGGACCTGGTGTGTCCTGAAGTATGCTGAGGTAGTCCACATGCTATGCCAGATGGAGAAGTTCACGGTAACACAAGCAGAACTGAGTGGACTCAACAAAAGAGAGTAGAGGTTCATTGGAGGTCTGCTAATGGCAGCCTCAGTTGTAGGATCCTTATTCAGTTTTGGCTTATCAGCAGTTAACACTGTCACAATGACAGCAGTAAACAGACACGTTAGTAAGCTTCAAGAGGTAATCCCTGAAACACAGGCTCATCTTAACTTACAGAGAGAAGGTCTCGAGACCATCGGACAAACCGTACGAGACATCGTGGTAATCCTTAACACTGCAGGAGAAACACAGGAAGACGATAGTGTGTTTTGGGATATTTGAAATGATCACTTGTGGATAATTTTACCTCGAAAAGGGCACCACCTATTTCTAAGTATAGGTACTTTTAATTTAAACATTCATTAATTGATTAGTCTCAATTTAATTACTCAGTCTCAATTTCTAAGGAGCAAGCTACGCAGGTCAGATCCGGAACCCTCTGTGAAACCATACAAAAATCACAGACAACTTCACACATTTAAGATGTTTATTTAACTCTGGCAGGAGTTAAATAACAGGACATATCACAGTGAACAATTTAATGATGACAACATTCAATGAGCAATGATTATATGACGTTCAGATAATTTGGTTTCGTAGCGGGAGTTTTAGGAGTAAGATTCGTCCTAATTTAGCAGGGAATTTACTTTGGTGTTTATTAACTTGAGAGAAGATTAATGCTTTTGAATAGAGTTAAATAAAGCCACTCTGTTTCATTCTGACATCATAGCCCTTACTTGAGGCACAGTGCAGCTGGTCTCCTTGAGGTCCGATGCTGGACGCCATCTGGTTTCTGTAGAGAACTCGTCTGTCTGCACAACTGTCTCCGGTACCATGGCAAAGGAACTCTGCCAGTCACCCGCGCCCGGTTTCTTGGGTTACCAGGGGCACTTTCCGTTGTCAGTGCTTGTGACTTGTGATGGCAGTTCACTCTCTGTGAGGTTTAGCTGACCTTGATGTTTTTCTCTGCAGCACTCTGCAGTCTGGCTCGTCAGAATAAAGGTTTGAGCATCTTTATTCTCTATCAAAAATCAAAAATTTGTTTTTCGCCGTCATCTTTTTGGAAGCTGGGTCAAATCAAAACTCAATGCATAAATAGCTACCTTTATGAGAAAAATATTCACGAAAGGAATATGGCATTTGAAGAAAAAGGTTTTAATTTGAAAAATCGGAAAAGGAAGTTAAATGCGCCTGCGCGTTTAACTTGACAAAAGTTGCAAAAGTTATCTGTCGGAAAAAGAAAATAATTTCTTGTTGGTGCACAAAACAAGAAATGAGTCTTAAGTAGCATGTGGCTTTAAACAAAGGTCGTAAATCTTTGATGGCTAGGCAGTGTCTTCAGACTCTGAAAAAGAAAGAAGTAGAAGAGGAGAAGATGAAAAGGCAAGAGAGGCAAAAAGGCAAGAGAGATTTCCCGGGGCGCAGGCTCTTTTAAAGGTTTGAGAGCTCCACCCCCAAGAATTCTGGGTACTGTAGTTTTTCTGAATTCTTTTGTTTGGTTTTATATAAATAAATCGGCATCTGTTCCTAAATTTCTGCTTCAAAACAAAAGTCCCATAGGATAAATCTTGTAACTGGTTTTACCTGGAAATATACACACAACACATCTGTAAGAGAAGCACATTAGGTAAACTTTCCACAATGAACAGAGTATAACATTGTCAGGCGCGGGAGGTGCCAGGCACCCGAAGTGTTGGGACCTAAAATGCAAACTCTTGGACTAGGCTTGGATGTAGAAGAAATCATAGTCTTTAATTCAGGCTCTGGTTCGGTACACAGGTGATCAGTCGGCGAGGCAGAAGCACAAACAGGGTCAAGCAAAAATGCAGTCATGGGCAAGCAGGGTTCAAAGGCACAAGCAGACACAGACATCATGGACAAGGCAAAAGGTGCAGTCAAAAAACACAAAGCAGGATCTGAATACACAGCAAATCAAAACGGGACAAGATACAGAGCTGGTAAGTGTGCAAAGACAACAAATGAGCAAGGGTGTGGCGCCTGGGTGGAGATTAAATAAGACAGGAGTTAACAAGGTGTACTGAGGAACAATCAAGAAGGGGGTGTGGCTAGTGAACAAAAATACTACATTGTGCAAGACAGTGAGGAAGGACAACACAAGGTGGAGTGAAGAAAAGACGAAGATATGCGAACAGGTGCACAGAGCGTGAGTGAAATAAAAACACAAAGCAGATAGAGTTAAAGTGAGAGAAAAACATGGCAGGTGCAGGACGTGAAGTGAACATAAATAACGGTGTGAGACGATGACATGAAAGCAGGTGCAGGATGTGGAGTGGGAACAAAACTGAGCTACAACTGAATAATATTACCGTGAACAGGAATCAAACATGAACATGAGAACTAAACTAAACATGAACTGGCAAGACGGACTTTAACAGGACAGAAAAGCAAACCAGAGATGGACTAGATAAAAACTGCTCAGAGAATAATAAGAAATTTAACACAATGACAAAACTAAACTGGAACAGGCAGACATAAACTCTAAGTAGAAAAGAAACAAAACCTGACAAAGTGCAAACAGAAATGAGAACAGCAAAAATAAGCAAACGATAACTAAATGATAAACCATGAAAACACAGACTGATAGAATGGAACTGAAACATGGCCAAAGTATAAAAGTAACAACAAAAGAAAGTGACAAAGCAAAATTAGGACGTAGAACAAACACATGATGAAAGTAACAAAGAAAACAAAGTGACAAATCAAAACAGAACTCAGAATAACCATATGATGAAAATAATACAACTAGTGAATCATAACAAGAACAAAGAGACAAGAAAAACATGACAGAATAAATCATGAGAATAATTACTAATAAATCAAAGCTGAAGCAGACGGGAAACCACAAAAAGGGGAAAAACAAGGGCTCAGCGCCCTGACCTGACCAAATCCCTGACACATATCAGGTAGATACTTTCATGCATGAGGTGAAAAGAGTCACATGTGGTTTTCTTTTCTTATTTTTTTTCTGTTACAACAATACAATGAAATTTTCTTTTAAAACGTGGTTACAATTTTAAATCTGAGTTGGTCACATGCCCTTCCCCAAATCGTCCAGAAGGGGTCACTCTTGTTCCATGGATGGATTTTGTATTTCCTTGCAGAAATGTGAAAAAGGTTACTACTATGTTGATTTTAACCAGAGAAACTTTACTGAAATCAGTGAATTGATGGTAATCCTTCAGTGAGCTGTTTTTCTTTTGAGTCTAGTTGGAAATACCTCTTTTTAGTACTTTTGGTGAAGGAGATACGTCTTTCTGTGGACAGATTTTATGGGAGAGGAGCTGGTACATCTGGTTTGGGGTCTTGATAATTCACAGCTCCGTGAGGAATGCACTTTGGGGAGTCTTAAATCCTGGAAAGTGGTGGGGGTTTTGACAGCGAGCCATCCCGTGCCTAGCTGGAGAGTCTTCCTTTGACACCTGGAGATATACCAGGCCTTGCGGTGTCGTGTTTTTCCTTTTTGAAGAAGCTTTCATGGCCTGAAGGTTGATTACAGCTTTCCGTTACAACACCCATACCAACATGCTCAAAAAGACCGTAGGCGTACTTGACCAGCTAACGTTAGTGTTGCAGGAAGACTATGCACACACACAGATGTTAAGTATGCTCATGGCAGACATGACCAGGGACGTGGATCTTCAATTGACAGCCTCGCCGTCGGTAGGATTCCACACTACATTGTCCCTTTAACCCTGGTCCACCAACTTCTAGAGTCTGCAACCCATAACATAGTCACGCCGCTGCAAGCTCACCTCGCATACGCGTTGGGCAGCTCAATTCCAATCTATGTAGATCCAGAGGATCTGGAAATGGCGTTTCTAATTAACTTGCCAGTTGTCACTACCGAAAACATCTACAGGCTCAAGAGTGTCGTGAACGTAGGTCTCTGGCAAGGAGACAATCACCTCAAAATCCACACACCATCCGTGGTGGCTATCAACGATGCTAATCCTGATCTGTACTTAGTGCCGAATTTCAAAATGTGTACCGTCACTAAGGATATCCATTATCTGTGTCCCAGCAAACCCTTGATTTGACATGACACCGCCGGCATCTGCGGTCTCAAAACCCTCACCAGGGTGAATCGCTGTCCAATGACCATCACGCCATTCCACCAGATCACGGACAACCAGGTAGAGATAGTGGGACAACGCTGGCTAGTCAACACCCCTGAAAAATCAGCCCTACACATCAACTTGTATCGAGCTCCCTCGAAAGACTTTGTGGGTCATAGTACCTGAAAACGCCCTGCTCTGCACTGGTGAGGTATCGCTCTACCACCTGCATTCCGACCAATACGAAGGAGCCATTTTAATTTCTCAATTTATTTTCATTTATATAGCACCAAATCACAACAGAGTTGCCTCAAAGCGCTTCACACAGGTAAGGTCAAACCTTACCAACCCCCAGAGCAACAGTGGTAAGGAAAAACTCCCTCTAAGGAAGAAACCTCAAGCAGACCAGACTCAAAGGGGTGACCCTCTGCTTGGGCCATGCTACAAACATAAATTACAGAACAATTCACAGAACAATTCACGGATACAAGAAATGCTATTGGTGCACAGGACAGGAGGATCACCAACACGAATACAACTCCCATCTCTGGATGGAGCTGCACCTTAAAAAGAGAGAAAAAAACAGAATCAAGCATCAGAAAGACAAAAAATACTGTATAATTTGCCAGCATTAAAAAATAAGGACAACAGAGAAATACTAAGGTGATCGCCGGCCACTAGCCCTAAACTTCACTAAAAGACCCAGAATTTAGGTAAAGTTGAGGCCGCAGCCCGCTCCAATTACTAATAAATGAATTAAAAGAGTAAAAAGCGTAAAACAAAACTGTACCAGTATGCTAGCCATATGAAAGGGAAAATAAGTGCGTCTTAAGTCTGGACTTGAAAATCTCCACAGAATCTGACTGTTTTATTGATGCAGGGGGATCATTCCACAGAACAGGGGCATGATAAGAGAAAGCTCAGTGACTCGCAGACTTCTTATTCACCTTAGGGACACAAAGTAGTCCTGTACCTTGAGAACGTAAAGCCCGGGCCGGTATGTAAGGTTTAATTAGGTCAACTAGGTAGGGAGGTGCCAGTCCATGAATAATTTTACAGGTTAGTAGCAGAACCTTAAAATCTGATCTCACTGGGACAGGAAGCCAGTGAAGGGATGCCAAAATAGGTGTAATGTGGTTGTACTTTCTGCTTCATGTCAAAAGTCTGGCTGCAGCATTTTGAACCAATTGGAGACCCCTAATGCTAGACTGCGGTAAACCAGAAAATACAACATTGCAGTAGTCCAATCTAGAAGCGATAAATGCATGGATCAGGGTCTCAGCATCAGCCATAGACAGGATGGGACGAATCTTCGCTATATTTCGCAGGTGGAAGAAACCAGTCCTAGTAATATTTCTAATGTGGAGGCCAAAGGACAACGAAGGATCAAAAATTACCCCAAGGTTCCTCACTTTGTCAGTGTGATATATGACACATGAGCCGTGAAGTGTCTGACTTTTATAACCAAACAGCTATAGAATTAGACCAACAAACACTGGAGAAAATCCAGTATGAAGACTCTCTGGTCATCAACGTGGCCCCAATAGATAAAGTTTTGAAAGAGATTCGAAATCAAGATCTCAGACCATACCAAGCCCTATCAAGCCCTATCGCTTTGTCCACTCCTGACACCCTGCTGTTCGTAGCCATAATTGCCAGTTACCTAACTACCCTCGGCTTAGCTCTGTGGGTGTGTAGATACGCAAATACCCTTCAAGACGGTATAACCAGGTGTTCTTGAGCCCTCGTCAGGCTAGCCCGATGAAAAAGACGCGTGGCCGAACAGTCCGAAGATATCAAAGGTAACCCAAATTTAAGCCGAGAGCTCGAATCCAACCAGGCATCCGAGCTACTGGATTTGGCTTAGCCAAACCGGCGGCAAAATAATGTAAATAAATAGGCAAATGTGTGTTGCAGTATTATAGTCGGACCCCTTTAACTTTAGTTATGTAGTAATCTTGCCAAGCCACTCTGCTAGTCTGACACAAACCCTCCACAGCCTCCCTGCCAGTGGAAGACATCACCCACCAATCTTCGCAGCTTTCCTCTTCTTGGCGATTCAGTTTTGGAGATTCAAAGTCAAATCGAGTGGGGGAATGTAGCGAGAAGCCTGCATTCACCATTCAACCTCCTAAGTTTGCATTAAACAAAAGTCATAAAATCTGTCTTCAGAGAAACCCTAAGATATCCCAAAGATCTGGGATATATCGAGTTGTCAAAAGGAGGCTTTCCTGAGGATAACACAGGATGGCCAGTTGTCATAAAACTGCCCCCTACCAGGACTTAAGGCTCCCCCAAAGTGCATTCCTTACTGAGGAGTTGAGTTCTTATAAGATTCCAAAGCCAGATGGCTCCAACTCCTTTCTCATCTAAACACAGACCACAGAAAGACATATCTGTCCCCAAAAGTCCTAGAACTATGTCTTTACAGCACACTTCCTATAAAACCATACAACAGAAGGATTACCCTCAACGTTGCAATCTCAATGAAGTTCCTCTGGTCAAAATTGGCTGCAGATTAACGGAGTTCATGTTTTATGATGAAATCCAAAAACCAGTCTTCCCAAGTCTATGGAGCAACAGTGACCCCTTGTGGTCAAATTGGGGAGGTATATGTAACTAACCTGTACAGTATTATAAAGTATAACGTTTAAAAAGTTGTACTTTGTGTTGTAACCAGAAAACAAAGAAAAAGGAAAAGAAAGAACTAACCGTGACCATTTAATCTCACACATGGAATTCATATATATCCTGCATTTTTGCTTTGATCATAGATTGTAGAAAGTTTATCCAATGTGCTTTTTCATATATAATCGTGTTGTGTGATAGTTCAAAGGAAATTGTGTTTACTAGAGTTTTACAATACAGTACTTGCTTGGTTTCTAAGTGGGAATTTAGGAAAGCAGACACAGATTCATTATAAAACTAGACAAAGAAAAGCAGAGAAAAACTACAGTACCCAGAATTCTTGGCGATGGAGCTTTTAACCCTTTAAAAGCATGCGCCCCCCGGGGAATCGCTTTCTTAAGCTCTCTTCTCTTACGCAACGCCCCTCGCCTCTTGCCTCTTCTTTCTCTTGGGTCTCAAGACGCCGCCTCAGCCATCCAAATTTTTATGGCCCTTTGTCTGTCTCAACCACGTGTTGCCTAAACTTATTTCTTGTTTGTGTGCGCCAACAAGAAATTACTTTTTCTTTTTTCTACAGATAACTTTGGCTGAACTTTTGTAAAGTTAAACGCACCGGCGCATTTAACTTCCTTTGACGATTTTTCAAATTAAAACCTTTTTATTCTTGAACTCCAAATTCCTCTCGTGAAAATTTTTCTTGCAAAGTCAACTATTTTTGTATTGAGTTTTGATTTGACCCAGCTTCCAACGACGACGATGAAAGATGAATTTTTGATTTTTGGCGAGTAGAGAATAAAGACACTCAAACCTTTATTCTGACGATCCCAGACGACAAGCGCTGCAGAGATAAAAACATCCAGGTCAGCCGAGTTGTGCAGTGATTTGAACCGCCGCCGCAAGTCACAGCCTAACAACTGAAAGCGTTCCTGGTAACCAACGAAACCGGGTGTGGTGACCAGCAGAGTCTCTTTGTCAAGGTCCCTGAAGCAGCTGTGGCGACGGACGGATCATCGACTGAAAACGAGACGATTCCCAGCATCTGACCTCACGGAGACTAATCTGCACTGTGCATCAAGTAAGACCTGGGTTTGGTATCAGAACTCAGCATAGTGACTTATTTAACTCTATTCCCCATCAATAACAATATTTCACTTTAATAAATACCAAAGTAAATTCCCTGCTTATTAGGACGAAATTCATTCTTAAATTCCCACAACTAAGCCAAACTACATAAACGTCATATAATTATTGCTCATTGAACTTTATCATCATCAAATTACTTACTGTGATATATCCTGTTATTTAACTCCTGACTGAGTTAAATAAATGTTTTAAATGTGTGAAGTTGTCTGTGATTTTGTATGGTTTTACAGAGGGGGTCAGGCTTGACCTGTAGAACTTACTACTGTAAGATTAGAGACTGATTTTAACCCTCGTGTATCTTTTGATCCATAGAAGCTACTTACTTTATTTTGCAGAATAAAGTTGGGATTTCAAGCTTTCAGTGCATGTCTCCAGTTTCCAGTTTGACCCTCCCCAACCTGTGTTTCTAAAGCTCTGAAAATGCCTGTCCAACGGCAGCGTGCGCCTTACGCATGTGACATGTGGTTCTCCAATCAGATCAAATAATTATGACAGAGGTTGTTTGTGTACAAGAGAATGATCTGCTTCAACTCTATACACTTGTAGTCACTTGGCTAACACTTTTTACGGCTATAAATGCAGTGATGGGCACAGTTCCGATAATCCGATAACCGAAGTTTTCGTTATCCAATAAATTTTTGTCCGATAATTTTTTGATCATTAACGGGGTAAACAAAGGTGACCAGATCTGTAGTTCTACCCTCTGCAAATAGAGAACTGCTTCTAGAAGAAAATGCTCTATCCTCTGCAAGCAAAGGAGAACTGGTCACAAAAAAAACCTAATTTCTTTTAATCCCATACTGATACATGGCCAATATCACCCATATCATCCAGAGGCATACATTTTTAACTTATGGTTCAAATTTTAACCAAACTTATTTCGGACAAGTTATTTAAATTAACGTCACGTCTGAAGTTTTATAAAGTGACAATATCAGATATATGTTTTAGTTTTAAAGTAATGCGCTAATTTTTAAGGTTTTAGTGTGGGCATGCTGTGTCCAGGTGCATTATGAGTGATAGGGTAATCTCAGTACGTTCACGACAGGAGAAATGAATTTCAGACACTCTGATCAGGCTCCACGGACAACAGCACTCCAGTGCCTAAAACTCTCATGAATATATTCTCTGGGTTTATAGACGTTGTTATGTTTGCGTTTATTAAATTCCATGCATCTTAAATGTAGCAAGTAGCAACACAGATTATCTAGAATTTTGTATTGGCAAGTTTGGCAAGTGCTATCTACTGGCCAGTAGTGTTCATGGCAGTATTCAAACTGAAGCTGGGCTGATATTTTCAATCACTGTACTTGGTTCCAGCTCAAACTGTACCAAAGAATCACACGGTGAAAAAGTTCAGAGCGCACGATTTATGTTCTCACACACATTGTACGTTCAAAAACCACACGTCAGACTCGTATTTCTAGAAGCAAAACGTAAACAGAAGCTTTTTTTCAAACTTAATTTACAAAAATTCTCGATGGGAGACATCAAGACACTCTCGATGGGAGACGTGAATTTCTCCACTGCGAAATCAATAAAGTCTTATCTTATCAAAGTTTAAAAAAACCTAACAAAAAACAAGCAAAAAACATTACAAGACAGGTCTGCGGTGTTTGCACAGACACAATGCGAGAGGTTGGATGCTTGTAGCGCTTCAGCAGCGGGATACCCTTACGACGGCCGACCAGAATATCAAACAGGTTTGATTTTCATCTGACCATAGATTATCTGTTATCGAAGTTAATTTTTTTGGTTATCTGTGCCCACCACTGTATAAATGCGATCAAATCATGAAAATAACGAGCCTATATCAAAGTATATCGTGCGCAATTACGTGCATGCACTGCACAAACAATAGATATACTACAGAATGGTACAACCACAGTACGGTGACGGTAATGACGTCACGAACCAGAAATGGCTCTGGACTCGGCTCCTATGATAAAATAAGGAAGCGTCTCCATGCGCCCCAGTGCCTTTACGTACAGAGCTGCTCGCAACCATCTGATATACTTTTTCTGGGAAGAAGCAAGAATGGCAAACAAAAATTTTACCATCCAGGAAGCTTTGCAGCAGATTTTTGATGACAGCAATGTCGAGTCAGGCTCATCGGGTGAGGAGAGTTTTTACACCGACGAGGAGCTGAACTATCTCGTGCGTTTGGATCCAGTTGAGTGAGTATCCAAATTATTATAGGTAATAAGAAGTGCAGTAAAACTATTATATCTGTAGTAAATTATGATAAACAGCAGTGCATTATGTTGTTCTGAGTGTATTTTTTTCTATTGGAGAATCTGCAGTTTCCCCCTGCTCAGCAGTGTAAACAATATGAACATGTGCGTCTATGCATTTTTTTTATGTGAACAGACTATGTGAAACTCACATTTTAGTAATTCTACACTAGTATGCACACATACGAGGTCTATTAGAGAAGAAACCGACCTTTTTATTTTTTCAGAAACTATATGGATTTGAATCACGTGTGATTGCGTCAGACAAGCTTGAACCCTCGTGCGCATGCGTGAGTTTTTTCACGCCTGTCGGTTGCGTCATTCGCCTGTGGGCAGGCTTTGAGTGAGCACTGGTCCACCCCCCTCGACGGAATTCCTTTGTCTGACTTCTTCCTGAAAGACTGGCGCTTTGTTTGATCAAAATGTTTTCAGAAACTGTAAGGCACATCCAAGTGGACACCATTCGAGAAATTCAGACGGTTTTCGGTGAAAATTTTAACGGCTGATGGGAGATTAAGGAGTGTTACTATCGCTTTAAGGACAGCCCATGGCGCCAGACGGCGCGCCGCGCCCCGAGCCGCCATCGTCAGCTTGTTTCGAGCTGAAAACTTCCAAATTTAAGCCTCTGTTGACCCAGGACGTCGTGAGAGAACAGAGAAGTTTCAGAAGAGGTCGGGAGGCTGATCCCGACCTCTTCTGAAACTTCTCTGTTCTCTCACGACGTCCTGGGTCAACAGAGGCTTAAATTTGGAAGTTTTCAGCTCGAAACAAGCTGACGACGGCGGCTCGGGGCGCGGCGTCCGGCGCCGTGGGCTGTCCTTAAAGCGATAGTAACACTCCTTAATCTCTCATCAGCCGTTAAAATTTTCACCGAAAACTGTCTGAATTTCTCGAATGGTGTCCACTTGGATATGCCTTACAGTTTCTGAAAAAATTTTGATCAAACAAAGCGCCAGTCTCTCAGGAAGAAGTCAGACAAAGGAATTCCGACGAGGGGGGGTGGACCAGTGCTCACTCAAAGCCTGCCCACAAGCACATGACGCAACCGACAGGCGTGAAAAAACTCACATGCGCACGAGGGTTCAAGCTTGTCTGACGCAATCACACGTGATTCAAAACCATATAGTTTTTGAAAAAATAAAAAGGTCAGTTTCTTTTCTAATAGACCTCGTATACTGTAATGTACTGACTGTAAAAGCTAAGATTGTAGTTTTACTTTGGGAGTTTACTTGGAGCTCCTTTATTCCTGTCTGTCCCACTTTTTCACACCTTTGGCATGGGGGGATGTGGGGTACTTAGGTATGGCCCCTGGGGGATGAAGTCAATAATTTTGCTAATTTTGTAGACCTACAACGATGGGCATTAAAACCAATGAATATGTACGATAGGATTGAGACAGTTAAAATGAATTTATTACCAAGGTTTCTTTACCTATTTCAAGCGTTGCCAATTGAAATAACTTTCACACAATTTAAGGAGTGGAACAAAATGTTATCAAACTTCATATGGGAAAACAAAAAACCAAGAATACGACTTCAGACTTTACAATTACAGAAAGAACAGGGTGGTTTAGCCTTACCATGTTTAGAAAGTTACAATAAAGCTGCGCAAATACGAATATTGTTGAACTGGTGTGACCTTAGATATGAAGCTAAATGGAAAAAGATAGACCAAGCATATTTTGATATACCACTACAAGCTATGGTTGGTGACAAACCACTATTGAAAACATATTCAGAATCTTGTTTGATCCCTCCTTGGATAAAATCTCCAATGAACGAATGGATTAAAATACTTAAAAACAAGAATGTTGAATTTAAAGCTAAGATATTACGCTGGCCAGCTTATGATTCCAAATTTTTGCCAGCCAAAATTGATAGCAGGTTTCAACAATGGCCACAGGAGGGCATAACGAGCTATTGGGTCATAACAACAAAAGGCACACTGAAAGATTTCTCGGAGCTTTTAGATAAACATAATCTAAATAGACATGACCTTTTTAGATATTTTCAACTAAGACATTACTTTAATAAGAAAATTAAATATGAAGGAGAAGAGGAGGATTTGGTGAAACATTTCCTTGCGGCTTGTAAAGGTAACGCACCAAAGAAACAAATAACAACAGTGTATAAAGGTGTACAAGTACTTAAGAATATTTCTACTATGTATATTAAAGAAGCATGGGAAAATGAAGCCAATATCATAATAACAGAGAAAGAGTGGCTTGGTATATGCAAAACTGTTACGATTACTACCTGTTCTGGTTTTTGGAGGGAATTTGCATGGAAGACTGTAACACGTTTTTTTGTCACACCACATATCAAAAGTAAGCAGTGTAACGACCCCGTAAAAGCCTATTGTTGGAGAGAATGTGGACATACTAAAGCAGGACATTTTCACATATTCTGGGACTGTGTGAAGATTGCACCCTATTGGACAACGGTGATAACAACAGTGCAAAACATCATTGGGTTAACTGTGTCAAATGGATTTATCGAAATATTTTTGGGATATATCTCCTGTGAATTGCCTAAATCACAAAAATATCTTTTGTCTATCTTGCTGGCTGGAGCAAAAAAAGCGATTACTAGGAAATGGTTGAGTAAAGATGTACCTTCACTCCATGATTGGGTTAATGAGGTTAACGAAATTCAAGATATGGAGAGGATGACTTTTTCACTGAGATTGTCTGTCGAGAAATGTAACAGATATTGGGAGAAATGGGAACGATACATCCGATCACTGAACCTTTAAAAGATGACATACTGTATAGTGTGTTATACATTATTACTACGTTTACATAGTTGATGCCCAATTTTATTTTCTTTCTTTTTTTTTTTTTCTTTTTCTAAGAGGTCTGCTTGTTATTGTTATTATCATTGTTCCATTTATATTTGTTATATATATAGGAAAATTGTTCAACAACCAAAAATAAAAATAAAATTAAAAAAAAAAAATATTTCCTATTGAGTGACCCTAAAATCAGTTATATTATAACCTTGTTATAATATAATTCAGTCATAGGTGGTGCCCCCATTATTCGAAGTAAAATTATCCACAAGTGCTAATTTCAAAATATCCTAACACACATTCTTCCCGCTACAAATGATTCATATGATTTATCTATATCCTCAATGTAAATGTCATACCAGTTTTGATGCAATAAATCCATTCTGAGATTTTTAATAGTCACATGTTATTTTCCTTGCTATAATCATTTTTAATCAAATGATGATTCAAAAGTAGCAAAAACCAGCAGTTGATCACTGATGTTAATAAGTAACCCACCTGTTACATTCCCTACAGTAACATTTGTTAATATATTATCAATAAGTGTCGAATTCTTAGCTATCCTAACTGGATATGTAATCACTGGATATAAACCCATACAAAACCCAGAGTTTATAAATTCCGTTATTTGTAATTGTCTGAGGATTTAAGAAATCTATATTAAAGTCACCAGAAACAAATAGAAGCTTATTATTTTTGATTGTATTATACATTTCTTTCAACTTATCCTCAAACATATTTATGTTAGATTTAGGAGCTCTATAAGCAGAGCTTATAATTATGTTTCTTTGTTTTTTTTGCATTTAATTTTCACTGTAATACATTCCATAACATTTTCCACAGAAAATGACAATTTTTTGAGTAATTTCACTTTGGTAACTAGATATTATGTAAAGTGCCACGCCACCTCCCCTTTTAGTCATCCTGTCTGTTGCAAAAAAAAGTCATATCCCTCAAGCTGGACAGCATCCAGTTGTTCCTCCTTTAACCATGCCTCTCTAATTGCAATAACTGAAAAATGTTTATTAGAACTCTTCATACAGTCTTGAAATTTGAAATGCTGGTAGTGAGACTTCTACTGTTAAAATGTACAATTGAAAATGTCCCATCTGTCATAGAATACTCCTTAAATTGTTCCTCAGTAAAATATTTACAATGTAGAATTATGCTATTGAGGAAAAAACAATCCGGATCAATATTCAAATCAAATCAATTTTATTTATATAGCTCCAAATCACAACAAACAGTCGCCCCAAGGCGCCTTATATTGTAAGGCAAAAGCAATACAATAATTACAGAAAAACCCCAACGGTCAAAACAACCCCCTATGAGCAAGCACTTGGCGACAGTGGGAAGGAAAACCCCCTTTTAACAGGAAGAAACCTCCAGCAGAACCAGGCTCAGGGAGGGGCAGTCTTCTGCTGGGACTGGTTGGGGCTGAGGGGACAGAATCAGGAAAAAGACATGCTGTGGAAGAGAGCAGAGATCAATCACCAATGATTAAAAGCAGAGTGGTGCATACAGAGCAAAAAGAGGTAAATAAAAAGAAACACTGGGTGCATCATGGGAAACCCCCCAGCAGTCTAAGTCTATAGCAGCATAACTAAGGGATGGTTCAGGGTCACCTGATCCAGCCCTAACTACAAGTATAAGCTTTTTCAAAAAAGGAAAGTTTTAAGCTTAATCTTAAAAGTAGAGAGGGTGTCTGTCTCCCTAATCCGAATTGGAAGCTGGTTCCACAGGAGAGGAGCCTGAAAGCTGAAGGCTCTGCCTCCCATTCTACTCTTACAAACCGTAGGAACTACAAGTAAGCTTGCAGTCTGAGAGCGAAGCGCTCTATTGGGGTGATATGGTACTATGAGGTCCCTAAGATAAGATGGGACCTGATTATTCAAAACCTTATAAGTAAGAAGAAGAATTTTAAATTCTATTCTGGAATTAACAGGCCCGGCGGCCCGGTCCATGCTCACAGCCCCTGGCTGTTGGGACGTGGAATGTCACCTCGCTGGGGGCAAGGAGCCTGAGCTTGTGCGGGAGGTTGAGAGATACCGACTAGAGATAGTCGGGCTCACCTCCACGCACAGCATGGGCTCTGGTACCCAACTCCTGGAGAGGGGCTGGATGCTTCATTTTTCTGGCGTTGCCCACGGGGAGAGGCGGAGAGCTGGGGTTGCATTGCTTATTGCTCCCCAGCTCAGTCGCCATGTGTTGGAGTTCACTCCGGTGAACGAGAGGGTCGTGTCCCTACACCTTCAGATCGGGGACAGGTCTCTCACCGTTGTCTTGGCCTATGGGCCGAGCGGCAGTGCAGAGTACCTGACCTTCCTGGAGTCCCTGAGAGGGGTACTAGATAGCGCTCTGACTGGGGACTCCATTGTTCTCCTGGGGGATTTCAACGCCCACATGGGCGGCGACAGTGAGACCAGGAGGGGGGTGATCGGGAAGCACGGCCTCCCCGATCTGAACCCGAGTGGTGTTCAGTTGTTGGACTTCTGTTCTAGTCACAGTTTGTCCATCACGAACACCATGTTCGAGCACAAGGGTGTCCATAAGTGCACGTGGCACCAGGACACCCTGAGCCGGAGGTCGATGATCGACTTTGTCATTAGTCATATCATCTGACCTTCGGCCACGTGTCTCGGACACTCGAGTAAAGAGAGGGGCAGAGCTGTCGACCGATCACCACCTGGTGGTGAGTTGGATACGCTGGGAGGGGAGGAAGCCGGTCAGACCTGGCAGGCCCAAATGTATCGTGAGGGTCTGCTGGGAACGACTGGCAGAACCCTCTGTCAGGGAGGTCTTCAACTCCCACCTCCGGGAGAGCTTCTCCCAGATTCCGGGGGAGGTTGGAGACACGGAGTGCGAGTGGACCATGTTCTCCACCTCCATTGTTGATGCGGCCACTCGTAGCTGTGGTCACAAGGTCTCTGGTGCCTGTCGCGGCGGCAATCCCCGAACCCGGTGGTGGACACCGGAAGTAAGGGATGCCGTCAAGCTGAAGAAGGAGTCCTACTTATCTTTGTTGGTAGGTGGGACCCCAGAGGCAGCTGACAGGTACCGGCAGGCCAAGCGTGCCGCAGCCCGTGCTGTCGCAGAGGCAAAAACTTGGGTCTGGGAGGAGTTCGGGGAGGCTATGGACGAGGACTATCGGTCGGCCTCGAAGAGATTCTGGCAAACTGTCCGACGCCTCAGGAGGCGGAAGCAGCTCTCCACCGGCACTGTTTACGGTGCGGGTGGGGAGCTGTTGACCCTGACTGGGGATGTTGTTGGGCGGTGGAAGGAGTACTTCGAGGATCTCCTCAATCCCATCGTCACGTCTTCCGAAGAGGAAGCAGAGACTGGGGACCCAGAGGCGGACTCATCCATTACCCAGGCAGAAGTCACAGAGGTGGTTAGAAAGCTCCTCGGTGGCAAGGCTCCTGGGGTGGATGAAATCTGTCCTGAGTACCTTAAGTCTCTGGATGTTGTGGGACTGTCTTGGCTGACACGCCTCTGCAACATCGCGTGGCGATCGGGGACAGTGCCTCTGGATTGGCAATTAAGAATGGGGACCGGAGGGTGTGTTCCAACTATAGGGGGATCACACTCCTCAGCCTCCCCGGTAAGGTCTATTCCAGAACTAGGTCTAGTTCCAGTTCGGGGTCTTGTTCACGAGTGAGGGACGGATGGAACGTGAGATCGATAGACGGATCGGTGCAGCGTCTGTAGTGATGCGGTCGCTGTATCGGACGGTCGTGGTGAAGAGAGAGCTGAGTAGGGAGGCAAAGCTCTCGATTTACCGATCGATCTACGTTCCGATCCTCACCAATGGTCATGAGATTTGACTCATGACCGAAAGAACGAGATCACGGGTACAAGCGGCCGAGATGAGTTTCCTCCGCAGGGTGGCTGGGCGCTCCCTTAGAGATAGGGTGAGGAGCTCGGTCACTCGGGAGGAGCTCAGAGTCAAGCCGCTGCTCCTCCACGTCGAAAGGAGTCAGTTGAGGTGGCTCGGGCATCTTTTCCGGATGCCCCCTGGACGCCTCGCTGGAGAGGTGTTCCGGGCACGTCCCATTGGGAGGAGGCCCCGGGGAAGACCCAGGATACGCTGGAAGGACTACATCTCTTGGCTGGCTTGGGAACGCCTTGGGGTTCCCCCGGAGGAGCTGGGGGAGGTGTGTGTGGATCGGGAGGTCTGGGCGGCTTTGCTTGAGCTGCTGCCCCCGCGACCCGACTCCGGATAAAGCGGAAGAAAATGGATGGATGGATGGAATTAACAGGGAGCCAATGAAGAGAAGCCAATATGTGTGAAATATGCTCTCTCCTTCTAGTCCCTGTCAGCACTCTAGCTGCAGCATTTTGAATTAACTGAAGGCTTTTCAGGGAACTTTTAGGACAACCTGATAATGAATTACAATAGTCCAGCCTAGAAGAAATAAATGCATGAATTAGCTTTTCAGCATCACTCTGAGACAAGACCTTTCTAATTTTAGAGATATTGCGCAAATGCAAAAAAGCAGTCCTACATATTTGCTTAATATGCGCATTGAAGGACATATCCTGATCAAAAATGACTCCAAGATTTCTCACAGTATTACTGGAGGTCAGGGTAATGCCATCCAAAGTAAGGATCTGTTTAGACACCATGTTTCTAAGATTTGTGGGGCCAAGTACAATAATTTCAGTTTTATCTGAATTTAAAAGCAGGAAATTAGAGGTCATCCATGTCTTTATGTCTGAAAGACATTCCCGCAGTTTAACTAATTGGTGTGTCTCCTCTGGCTTCATGGATAGATAAAGCTGGGTATCATCTGCGTAACAATGAAAATTTAAGCAATGTTTTCTAATAATACTGCCTAAGGGAAGCATGTATAAAGTGAATAAAATCGGTCCTAGCACAGAACCTTGTGGAACTCCATAATTAACCTTCGTCTGTGAAGAAGACTCCCCATTTACATGAACAAATTGTAATCTATTAGATAAATATGATTCAAACCACTCCAGCACAGTGCCTTTAATACCTATGGCATGCTCTAATCTCTGTAATAAACTTTTATGGTCAACAGTATCAAAAGCTGCACTGAGGTCTAACAGAACAAGCACAGAGATGAGTCCACTGTCTGAGGCCATAAGAAGATCATTTGTAACCTTCACTAATGCTGTTTCTGTACTATGATGAATTCTGAAACCTGACAAACTATTCAAATAGACCATTCCTCTGCAGATGATCAGTTAGCTGTTTTACAACTACCCTTTCAAGAATTTTTGAGAGAAAAGGAAGGTTGGAGATTGGCCTATAATTAGCTAAGATAGCTGGGTCAAGTGATGGCTTTTTAAGTAATGGTTTAATTACTGCCACCTTAAAAGCCTGTGGTACATAGCCAACTAATAAAGATAGATTGATCATATTTAAGATCGAAGCATTAATTAACAGTAGGGCTTCCTTGAGCAGCCTGGTAGGAATGGGGTCTAATAGACATGTTGATGGTTTGGAGGAAGTGACTCATGAGTTATGAAAATAACTCAGAACAATCGGAGAGAAAGAGTATAACCAAATACCAGCATTGCTGAAAGCAGTCGAACAAAGATATGTCTTTTGGATGGTTATGAGTAATTTTTTCTCTAATAGTTAAAATTTTATTAGCAAAGAAAGTCATGAAGTCATTACTAGTTAAAGTTAAAGGAATACTCGGCTCAATAGAGCTCTGACTCTTTGTCAGCAACAGACTCTTTTTCCAGGCTAAATGAAGATCTTCTAAATTAGTGAGACGCCATTTCCTCTCCAGCTTACGGGTTATCTGCTTTAAGCTGTGGGTTTGTGGGTTAAACCACGGAGTCAGGCACTTCTGACTTAAGGCTCTCTTTTTCAGAGGAGCTACAGCATCCAAATTGTGCTCAATGAGGATGTAAAGCTATTGACGAGATAATCTATCTCACTCACAGAGTTTAGGTAGCTACTCTGCACTGAGTTGGTATATGGCATTGAAGAACATAAAGAAGGAATCATATCCATAAACCTAGTTACAGCGCTTTCAGAAAGACCTCTACTGTAATGAAACTTATTCCCCACTGCTGGGTAGTCCATTAAAGTAAATGTAAATGTTATTAAGAAATGATCAGACAAAAAGGGGTTTTCAGGGAATACTGTTAAGTCTTCAATTTCTATGCCATATGTCAGAACAAGATCTAAAGTGTGGCTAAGGTGGTGGGTGGGCTCATTTACATTTTGAGCGAAGCCAAATGAGTCTAATAATAGATTAAATGCAGTGTTGATGCTGTCATTCTCAGCATCAATGTGGATGTTAAAATCACCCACTATAATTATCTTATCTGAGCTAAGCACTAAGTCAGACAAAAGGTCTGAAAAATCACAAAGAAAGTCACAGTAACGACCAGGTGGACGATAGATAATAACAAATAAAACTGGTTTTTGAGACTTCCAATTTGGATGGACAAGACTAAGAGTCAAGCTTTCAAATGAATTAAAGCTCTGTCTGGGTCTTTGATTAATTAATAAGCTGGAGTGGAAGACTGCTGCTACTTCTCCTCCTCGACCCATGCTTCTAGCATTTTGACAGTGTGACTCGGGGGTGTTGACTCATTTAAACTTACATATTCATCCTGCTGTAACCAGGGGAAAAACGGTTAGAGATGTGAACGGGTTGGTGGTGTACAGGGGGCTTCTGTTTAGAACTATGCTTCTTCCTCACAGTCACCCAGCCGGCCTGCTTTCCCGGCTGCTCGGGATCTGCTGGGGGGCAGCTAACGGCGGATAAGCTACCTTGGTCCGCACCAACTATATGGGCCTGGCTAGCTGTAGGATTTTCAAGGTGTGGAGCTGAGTCTCCAATTCGCCCAGCCTGGCCTCCAAAGCTACGAACAAGCTACACTTATTACAAGTACCGTTACTGCTAAAGGAGGGCGAGGAATAACTAAACATTTCATACCCAGCGCAGAAAAGTGCGGGAGAGACGGGAGAAGCCACCATGCTAAACCGGCTAAGAGCTACTAGCTCTTAGCCGGTTAGCTAGTAGCGGATTCCTAAAAAACACACAAAGTGAAGAATGTGAAAATAATTTATAAGTGATTCAGCAGAGAGGGTGCTTTAGTTAAGGCACGTGAAGATTACACTGTGAAATCATTATCCAGTTATCTAGATCAATCGAACTATGCAGATTAAACAGCTAACAGATACAGCAAAACACCGCTGTGCTCTGGAACAGGAAGTGATGCAATACCGCAGTGAGAGCCAACCACCAGTAGAGTGCAGTAGTCACTACACTCTGTCAATAGGTCTATATATTATATTACATGTTATGAAACTTATATTCAGTATAATCAAATACTTTCAAATTGAGCTCCTGTGCAGAGGTAGATTGAAAAATGTCAGTTGCCATCATATAATAAACGAGAAGCATTCGGTTGGGCGCAATCCTCCGCCAAGGCCATAGGGTTACTGACGTCACATGGAATACCCTTTGGCAAAGAGACTTATTCCATGTCATTTCACGGATCTACCATCATGTTTCAGATTCAGTGGTTAACCCTCTGGGGTCCAAGGGCGTTTTTTGGACAGTTCACTTGCCTGGCATAATGTTTTATTATTATTATTGCTGTTAACAGCTCTCCCTGCATCCCACAATAAAGTTTTATGTCTTTTTTTCAGGACAACCTGTACTTTCAAAATATATATGCTATAGTTGTGTTTTATAAGTGTAATAAAGGTTTACAATCAAATAAGAAAGGTAAAAAGTTAAAAAAAAAAAAAAGAAAAAAAAAAAAGCTGTTTCTGAAGCAAAACCAAGAAATGTGAATGAATTGTGGAATGTTAAAGAATCTTGGAGTGGAATAACAGCTGAAAGGTGCCACAAGTTGATTGATTCCATGCCTCGCAGATGTGAAGAAATCATGGAAAACTGTGGTTATACAGTATTGTAGCATTTTCCTATTATCTTTCATTGCTATGCTGATGATAATCAGTTATACATGCTGATAACTGACGGTAATCTCGTCCACATAAAATCCTTAGACGATTCCCTTGCATCAGTGAGAATCAGGATGTCCAGTTCTGACAACTCTGACAAGACTGAAATGATGGTTCTTGGCTCAGTGAGACATCGGCTTCAATTTGACAAGTTAACGCTTAGCCTTGGCTCATCTGCCATACATCACACTGACAAAGCGAGGAACCTTGGGGTAATTTTTGATCCGAAATTGAACTTTGACCTCCACATTGGAGATATGAGGACTGCTTTCTTCCACCTGTGAATTATAGCAACAAATCATCCCATCCTGTCTATGGCTGATGCTGAGACCCTAATTCATGTATTTATTTCTTCTAGATTGGACTACTGCAATGTTTTGTTTTCTGGTTTACCGCAGTCCAGCATTAGGGGTCTTCAATTGGTTCAAAATGCTGCTGCCAGACTTCTGACATTAAGCAGAAAGTTCGACCACATCACACCCATTTTGGCATCTCTTCACTGGCTTCCTGTCCCAGTGAGATCAGATTTTAAAGTTCTGCTATTAACCTATGAAATTATTCAGACTAGCACCTCCCTACTTAGATGACGAAATTAAACCCTACGTACCAGCCCGGGCTCTGCCTTCTCAGGGTGCAGGACTAATTTGTGTCCCTAGGGTGAATAAAAAGTCTGCGGGTCACAGAGCTTTCTCTTATCATGCCCCTGTTCTGTGGAATGGTCTCCTTGTGGAGATAAAACACTGATTCTGTACAGACTTTCAAGTCCAGACTTAAGACGCACTTGTTTTCCCTTTCGTATGGCTAGCGTACTGGCATAGTATGGTACTATGCTTTCTATACTTTTAAAATTAATTTTATTCGTAAACAGACCGGGCCGCGACCTCAACTATCTAAAATCTGGGTCTTTTAGTGAAACTTAGGGCTAGTGGCCGGCTGACAAATTATACTGTATTTGTTGTCTTTCTGCCGCCTGATTTTCTTTTTTCTGCTTGAGGTGTGGCTCCATCCAGAAGTGGGTGTCTTCTTCTGCAAGCCTCCCGTCCTGTACACCAGCATGGACTCCCAAAATTTCCTCTATATTTGTTTTTGTAAATTGTGTTGGTAGCATGGCCCAAGCAGAGGGTCACCCCTTTGAGTCTGGTCTGTTTGAGGTTTCTTCCTCAAATCAGAGTTTTTCCTTATCACTGTCGCCTGCATGCTTGCTTTAGGGGTTGGTGAGGTTAGACCACATTGGGCATTTTACGGCCCGTGGGCCGTATAAATCAGGGTTCTCCCCAGACAATGGAACAACCGTGCCACATCATTATACTGCTATATAGCACCGCTATAGTGTGGTGTCATCTCATGATGTTTTAGCAGGAGACTTGGTGGGAATCTAACGGTGCGCAAACCTGCTTTTGCGGGAAATTTCACATAAAGAACTTAAGCTCTTTATTTTATCCTGTTTACATCCAGATGACACAAACCATGACAAAATGCAAGTGTTACACGAAGCCAGATGATCAGAGTATGACTCTGCATTTTTTGTCGTCTTGGGCTTGGTCAGATCAGAACGATGCAGCCTCTGTGACAGTGAACAGGGAGACTTTTATGAAGTAAACTGCAGAACGGAATTTAAAATTCTTCAGGTACCGAGACACACTGAGATTTTGGGGCTGGATAGCGGCGTGCATTATTTCCATTCTTCAACATTTTAAACAGTGGTGGGCACAGTTCCGCTAATCCACTAAAAAGTAATTATCGAAGCTAATGTTTACATTAGATAACTTTAGATCCGAGAATTTTAGACTGCCAACATATATTTGCAGATAGAGTGAATAAAGCTTAACAGTTAAAAAAAAATTTGTGAAGTCTGAAATCAAATATTTTAGTACCTGCCTGTTAAATGTTTTGTAGCAGACAGACAGCTCTATCCTCTGCAGGTAGAGGAGAGCTGGTTACAGGAGAGAAAGGAAACGAGAGATGGGCCCCACTGTAGGCTTTGGGTTCACTTCTGATCTGGGGCCAATAAAGAAAACTGTATCTGGATAAAAATGATTTGGATTGGATCAAATGTCAATTGATTGTTCAAAATAAAAGATTCTGTCATCAGATTAGGTCATGCAGTCCAGTCTGTTTATGGAATTCTGTTCACATGTACTGTATACTCATTTCTCAAGTTACTGAATTGTGCACTATATAACTGCACACAATCCACCATTCCAATGCCTGTCTGCTCACATTTGTTCCCAGTGTTTGTCTTTTTCTCAGATTTTTGTTTCCTTATGTTTCCCTTTTTTGCCAGCCCTCATCGGACACTGCTACATGGGTTTTGATTGCTTCATTTCGTGGATTGTCTCTGCTTATTCCCACACGGACACTTTTGCCCCACAGACACCCTCTGCTGTGTACCCCGAGACACACTATCTGTTCACCTGCATTACTCGCTTGCTACTACCATTTTTTTTGCGGATTGGTCTGTTGGGAGTTGATGGTTCACGAACAGTACTGAGAATAAAGACTTTGAATTTTATCCACCACTGTTCTTCTTAGCACCGGGCTCTCCAGTCGTGCCAGTTCCTTTACATGGACAGACATTTGCTCTTTCAGTAACAATCGCACACATTCTTCCACTCAACATTTATTCACTCATTTTACATATTGTTACATTAACATCAATAACAATAAGATCAAGATCACGATATATCAAAAATAAAGGATGAAAAGGCATTTAAAATTAAATCAATAAATCATATTGGAAACAAAATTTCTCCTACAGACAGAGAAATATTCTCACTGTTACCAGTAAAACAGTTACAGTACAAGGATCCAAATCATCAGAGTTGAGAAATAACATTACACAAGATGTCTAACAAAAATAAAATGGCACCAACCTCATACTACTGACAAAATTAAAGATACCACTGGGAAACAAAAACAGATGCTTCTGAAAAGTTTTATGATTTGTATGGTAAACAGTTCTGTCAAATATCTAAACAATAAACTATTGATAGCTTTACAAGATTCTGTGGAATATTTTAAGGAGAATTAACTTGACAATTACTATAACCATGGTCCAATATTCTGGAATTTTCAAAAGACCCATAATTAAAGAAAAGTAAAGAGAATCTGAGCCATGTTAGATAATCAATATAGGCATATAAAAAATACACTAAAGATCAAAATGAGTATTTGAAATTACAGTGAAGAAATCAGACTTAAACTGAGAAATTCTGTTTTTAATCTCTGTCTCAGAATAACAAGATACATGACAGATAAGGTTTTTGTAAATTTATGTCTTAGTATATAATAGATATCACATTATGATGTATGTTTCCAGTCCTATTGATTGTCACTTACAGTTGAGTGCTATTTAACTAGCTGAAATGTTTATCTTCATTCTAAAACTGTGCATTTCAGAATGTTCCACACTTTATAAAACACAAACACCACTGCACTGCTGAACGCACACGGCCACTTTAGTTACTCACATCATCACTTTGGGGAAACAGATTGCACAAGCATGTATACTATAGTCAACCTACTCCTGTTAAAAAGGCAAGTTTCCTTTCAGTGGTGAAAAAAGTTATACCATGTCAGTGGGGTCATGTGTGTGGATTTTTTTTGCACCTTCAATGTTGAAAGTACAACCTCTGCACGGTGACACTACAGCCAGAAATCCTCGACCACAGGTGCTGCTTTCTCTTAAGAAAGGACTCACTGAGCGTGAAACATTGTGTGGTCGGACAGGGCGAGGGTCACACATATGTGATAATATACTTTGTCATCTTTTGAGTTGCCTATTAGAAGCGACAGCAAATAAATAAGACCATCAACTTTAATTAGATGGTAATTACGCCACATCAGGTTAATATTATTTAACATATAGTATTCTATATGTGGTTGAAGGACCAACCATTGGACCTTTGGCTGTTTCTTGTGTATTATTCTCCCTTTTTTCCACTCATTAACAAGTCAGCAGATGAAAGGGGTTGAGTTCCATTTCATGTTTCATACAGCTTGGAGCTCAGTGAAATGAAATTTCAGAAAAAGAATATGGACAATGACAAATCTCCCTGGAGCAGATGTCTTCAAAAATTGAGATACTGTGGCTTTTTAAATTTTTTTTTTTTTTTAAGAGACAAGTGAGAGAAGCCGCCAAAACACTGACAACTCTGGAGGAGTTACCAAATTCAGTGGCTGTGTTTCAAGGGACTGTCGCTTGACTGGTCACAGTTTTATTAGAATAAACAAAACACAAAGTTATTGTGAAGAAGACATGAAACAAAAGGCACAATCTTCCACACACTTTCTGTCAAACATGAGCCTGGACCAGGCTGGAACAGCATGGGCTAGAAAATGGAAATTCTGTTGCGATGTTGCAACTTTGCAACACTGGCCTTTTCTTTATTCAGCCAATAAAGCTGCAGCTGCTGCAGCAGCAGCAAACATCTGTCAATTCCAACCACTGATGCTTATATTATGAGTGCTTCAATAGACAGCTGAATTAAAAACTTGTCAATGTACAAATATTTAGTTGAACAGGATACAAGGCAAACTGGTGAAGCCATTCAAAACGTGTGTGGCAAAAAAAGTGCTTGTTCAGTCATAGTGAAACATCACTAGTCCAACTTGTTATGTTAAATATGGGGATGGGGTGGGTCTATGTTTTGTAACAAAGTCATGTCATAGAAAGTACCACTGACTTTAGTACCAGTATGTCTTCAGAAAGAGGTTGATTTGGTTTTTGGTTTGTTTTCTTGGAGAGCAGGTGTTCCAGTCAGCAGCTTACGGACAGTGCAACACAAAAGTGTTTAAGAAATACAAACACTGAAATACTATATGGCAGGGGTAGGCAACCTGTTCCAGAAAGAGCCATGAGGGTGCAGGTTTTCTTTGCAGCCACTGACTCCACCAGGTGATTTTACTGATTAATATCACTTTCAGCAGATGGAATCAGTTAATCAGTGAAATCACCTGGTGGAGTCAGTGGCTGCAAAGAAAACCTGCACCCTCATGGCTCTTTCTGGAACAGGTTGCCTACCCCTGCTATATGGTAAATCTGTGTCAAGCAGGCAGTTCTCAAAAATCACGTGGCCAGGCGGGGGTGCTGGTGAGCGATAACATGGAGAGATGTGTTTTTGCTGCGCTCCTGACCAGGGCAACCTTTTTAAGTATTTAACTTTTTTCAGGCAACCCCAAACAGATTTGTCCAATTCATACGATACTGATCCATCAATCTTCTTAGTTCCCAACTTTACACTCCATTTTCAGATAGACATATGCACGCATGATTTAAATGGCATAGTAGACTCTCTACAGGACGGCATGGCAAAACAAGAGACTCGTGCAGGATTTGGAAGATGGACTGAACATGTACTCGGATAAGATGACAGATATGGAGGAGGATGTTGGCCATCTGAAATTGGAGGTTGCTATGCTACAGCTAAAGTTAGACGACCTCGAAGGACATTGTGAAGATGAAAATTTTACACCAATTTCTCTATGTTTTTCAGTTGATCCCAGTATTCATACCAAAGACAACACTTCAACAGTGAGATAAGTTAATTCTGTCATTTACAGTGGGGCAAAAAAGTATTTAGTCAGTCCCTGATTGTGCAAGTTCTCCTACTTAGAAAGATGAGAGAGGTCTATAATTTTCATCATTGGTACACTTCAACTAAGATTATGGTGGAAAATAAGCATTTGGTCAATAACAAAAGTTCAACTCAATACTTTGTAACATAATCTTTGTTGGCAATGACAGAGGTGAAACATTACCTGTAAGTCTTCATCAGGTTTGCACACACTGTTGCTGGTATTTTGGCACATTCCTCCATGCAGATCTCTAGCGCAGTGACGTTTTGGGGCTGTCGCTGGGCAACACAGACTTTCAACTCCCTCAACAAGTTTTCTATGGGGTTGACGTCTGGAGACTGGCTTGGCCACTCCAGGACCTTGAAATGCGTTTTACGGAGCCGCTCCTTCATTCCCCGAGCAGTGTGTTTGGGATCATTATCATGCTGGAAAACCCAGCCATGCTGCATCTTCAATGCTCTCACTGATGGAAGGAGGTTTTGGCTTCTTCCTCCAAACACAACGAGTTGAGTTTTTACCAAAAAGTTCCATTTTGGTTTCATAAGACCACATGATGTTCTCCCAATCCTCTTCTGGATCATCCATATGCTCTCTGGCAAACTTCAGATGGGTCTGGCCACTTACTGGCTTAAGCAGGACTTGAGTCCCTCTCTGCGTACTGTGTAGCCTTTGTTACTTTGGTCCCAGCTCTCTGCAGGTCATCTATCAGGTCCCTCTGTGTAGTTCTTGGATTTTTGCTCACCGTTTTCATGATCATTTTGACCCCACGGGATGACATCTTGCATGGAACCCCAGATTGAGGGAGATTACCAGTGGTCTTGTATGTCTTCCATTTTCTTACAATTGCTCCCACAGTTGATTTATTCACACCAACCTGCTTGACTATTGTAGATTCACTCTTCCCAGCCTGGTGCAGGTGTATAATTGTCTTCCTGGTGTCCTTTGACAGCACTTTGGTCTTAGCCATGGTTGAGTTACAGGCCTGTGAGAGCCAGAAATCTTGCTTGTTTGTAGGTGACCAAATACTTATTTTCCACCATAATTTACAAATAAATTCTTTAAAAATCCTACAATGTGATTTCCTGGATTTTTTTTCCTCATTTTGTCTCTCATAGTTAAAGTGTACCTATGATGAAAATTAGACCTCTCTCATCTTTCTAAGTAGGAGAACTTGCACAATCACTAAATACATTTTTGACTCACTGTATTTGGAACAATTCAAACCCCAGAATGAAGAAACTATATTTAGAGGTGCATAAGGAGGCAGTGGGACTGCCCAGCTTTATTTTCAATTACTGGGTTGAAAACATTGTAAAACCTTTATGTTGGGTATGAAAGTAAACAGGGCATAGAATGGGCACAAATGGAATGACTATGCAACCTACCTATACTCACCTCCCTGCTACCATAGTCAAAAGATACACTGAACAAAAATATAGGTGCAACACTTGTTTTTACTCCAGTTTTTCCACGAGCTGAACTCAAAGATCTAAAACATTTTCTATATACACAAAAGATCTATTTCTCTCAAATACTGTTCACAAATCTGTTTAAATCTGTGTTAGTAAGCACTTCTGATTTGCCAAGATAATCCATCCCACCTCACAGGTGTGGAATATCAAGATGCTGATTAGACAGCCTGATTATTGCACGTGTGCCTGAGGTGGAATTGTGATGCAACAAACAGAAGATACACAATTTCTCCAGTCATGACCACATAAGCTGATAACTCCTGTAGAGTTGTCATGGGTGTCTTGGTGCCTTTCCTCACTAGTCTCCTTCTTTGAGCACTGGCAACTCCTGACAGATTTACCATACAGTACCATAATACTGTTTATATTCCTAATGACTGATGTAAATGAAGACTCAAACATATTGAGTGTCTTGAAAAATGTTCATGCTTCCATCCCCTGAATTAAAAAAAAAAAAACAGCTGTAAAAGTGATGATTTGGTTGTGTACTGAAAAGCATGGTATACTTATGCACTTATGCCATCGTTGACATATTTTTACTTGTTATGCTGTTAGTTTAGTTTTCAATGCAAGTTTAAAAAAGCCTGAATTATGTATTTTTTTATTTGATGTCATTACAAAATTAAGATGTGTAAAAGTTTAAGGGTTCACAAACATTTGAGCACCACTGTACTGTACATTTACTAGGTTTTAAAAGCTTTATTTTTTTGCAAATATGAAATGTAAAGTTTGTTGAAAATCCACTTTTTCATTACCTTAGTTTTTAGCAGGATAAGAATTATAGCTTCTGAATGGATGTGGCACTGGTGCCACATCCATGACACCATGGAAGCACTCTGGGTCCTGCATGGCAACCACCCAGGGCAACAACCGGTCCATCCACACCTCTCAAAAGAAACTATCTCTCTCAGCCAGGAGAAGCATGAGCATCCCCATGGCTTTCATGAGCCAATGGGTTCCTCAGCTCTCAGGTGTCTATGTGCTAATTCCTGCACAAAGAAAGGTGCCATGTGGCTACAATGTCAAGGCTGACGCTTCCTCACAATGCAAGCGATACTCCTCATCTTTGTCTCCCTAAGCAACTGCTCGACAATGATTTTGGCATCACCATACACCTCTGTCTAACAACCTCATGACTCCATAAGATGTTCGCAGGCACCTCTTAACTCAAACGGCCGAGGATCCAGAGACACGAATGTCATGGCTGAGATAAGTGAATGTCTCTACAATTCAACACTTTCACCACATACAGATACACGTCTGATGGCTGAGTCCAGTGAGGCGTTAAAAGCCTGAATCTTAATCCAGAACCATCTCAAACCCAGACACTCCGACTCCTAACTCAGCTTCTCAAGTCAGTATCCATTCATTCCGCAAAGATCACAATTGTCCCTGAAGTCAAGGTCAATAAACCTTTCCTCACCAACAAAAGCACCTAAACGTCTAGTTTCCACAATCCTACACAACCACCACTCTGTGAAGCATTGAACAATGTAGGAGCCAGAACACATCCTTGATGAACACCAGGTTTCATTGGGAAAAACCCAGAGTCTCTGCCTCCTGTCTGATCTGTGTAGACTGGCTATGATGACCAGCAACATCTTGGGGATCCCTCAAGTTTTCAGGATATCCCAGACAGCAGCTTGATCAACTGAATCACCATGTGTTCATGTGTGTAAGTGCTCCAGCCACATAACATGCAAATGTTTGAGAAATTTAATCTTAGACACTGAGCAGACAGTCATCTGCAAGACTTCAGCTGAATTCTCATGGAAGCCACAACAAGTCTGTGGACAGAATTCCCGGGCTGGTGCTCCAGAATTCTCCAGTGTTTTCCCACAAGGAAATGGTCAATCTCTTTGGCAAGAATACCATATCCAGCAGTGTACCTCTGGACACTGACACCAGGATCCTCCATCTCATACTTCCAGGTCTTCACACCTAAGACAGGGCAGGTGTAATTTTAACTGAATGAAATTTAAATGTCATGAATGAAAGTAGTTGTTTGGTGCGGTTTATTCCCTGGCATGTATTTAGAAAGACAGAAACATTATAAAAATAATTTAGAAGATTTTAAAAGAATATTTAATGTTTTATTCCAACATGTTTCAATTTTATGTGCATAGCTACTCAATTATGATTTGTTAGCATTTCCTGTCTGAGCGCTACATGTTAACGCTGCAAAATAAAATAAAAATGTGTGATGTTTGTTCACAAAAGAAAACATTAGAAAGTCACAGCAAAGTTTGTTGATTTCCAAAAGAAATGGCATCCATTTTCAAATTTATAGCTGTAAATTTAAATGGTGGAAACCACCAAAATGTTTGTTCCTTGACATTTAAAGCTCTACACTGAACAGTGTTCAAGTATTCACAGAAGACTACCAGACATTCTGCGAACAGGTCTGTGTGTGCTACTTAATAATAGTGGGTCCAGAGCTGGACTGGTCAGGATTTAGAGCTACAGAAGTGTTTCATTAAATAATTGGCACCGCTCCAGAGGGAACTGGACATAGCTGTGTTTGATGTGCACATCGACAAAATCAGTGAAGCTATATTTATTTAACTGTAGCATTCTCAGCTATTTATGGACGCCTGAGCCGTCGCAAATCAGTTACATCTCAACTTTAATGATTAAAGCTCGATCTGGAAGGAATAAAATCTGCACAACGAAAAAACAAAAACAAGCTCAACAGGTTTCTGGCTATGTACATGTTAAATAGCACATTGCAGATATATACAGAACATAACATAAAAAACAACAAAAGAGGGAATGTGAAGTAAACTGAAGTGGAACTGAAGTGGAATTTCTTGTGGTAACAGTGAGGGATTTGCTCAAAAAGAATCTGTCGTGTTTCAGCAAATATATGAAAACGTTTAATTTTTTTAAATGAAGTGTTTGAATATGAGACAACCATCCAAATGCTTTTTGATTTCAAGAGTGATTTTTTTTTCCTGTAATTTGTCCAAACACTGCACAGTATAATTCATTAAAGCATGGAAGGTTAAACAGACTTAGCAACAGAACAGGAATCTATTTAACACTACTTTACATCAACAAGATAAATGAATTTTCCATGTTGATAGCTGACAGCCAGGCCGCTCTGTGTACATCATCAATTTTTCATCAATTTTATTTATATAGCGCCAAATCACAACAAACAGTTGCCCCAAGGCGCTTTATATTGTAAGGCAAGGCCATACAATAATTACGGAAAAACCCCAACGGTCAAAACGACCCCCTGTGAGCAAGCACCTGGCGACAGTGGGAAGGAAAAACTCCCTTTTAACAGGAAGAAACCTCCAGCAGAACCAGGCTCAGGGAGGGGCAGTCTTCTGCTGGGACTGGTTGGGGCTGAGGGAGAGAACCAAGAAAAAGACATGCTGTGGAGGGGAGCAGAGATCAATCACTAATGATTAAATGCAGAGTGGTGCATACAGAGCAAAAAGAGAAAGAAACACTCAGTGCATCATGGGAACCCCCCAGCAGTCTAAGTCTATAGCAGCATAACTAAGGGATGGTTCAGGGTCACCTGATCCAGCCCTAACTATAAGCTTTAGCAAAAAGGAAAGTTTTAAGCCTAATCTTAAAAGTAGAGAGGGTGTCAATCTCCCTGATCTGAATTGGGAGCTGGTTCCACAGGAGAGGAGCCTGAAAGCTGAAGGCTCTGCCTCCCATTCTACTCTTACAAACCCTAGGAACTACAAGTAAGCCTGCAGTCTGAGAGCGAAGCGTTCTATTGGGGTGATATGGTACTATGAGGTCCCTAAGATAAGATGGGACCTGATTATTCAAAATCTTAGAAGTAAGAAGAAGAATTTTAAATTCTATTCTAGAATTAACAGGAAGCCAATGAAGACAGGCCAATATGGGTGAGATATGCTCTCTCCTTCTAGTCCCCGTTAGTACTCTAGCTGCAGCATTTTGAATTAACTGAAGGCTTTTCAGGGAACTTTTAGGACAACCTGATAATAATGAATTACAATAGTCCAGCCTAGAGGAAATAAATGCATGAATTAGTTTTTCAGCATCACTCTGAGACAAGACCTTTCTAATTTTATGATCTTCTTATGGCTTCGGACAGTGGACTTATCTCTGTGCTTGTTCTGTTGGACCTCAGTGCTGCTTTTGATACTGTTGACCATAAAATTTTATTACAGAGATTAGAGCATGTCATAGGTATTAAAGGCACTGCGCTGCGGTGGTTTGAATCATATTTGTCTAATAGATTACAGTTTGTTCATGTAAATGGGGAATCTTCTTCACAGACTAAAGTTAATTATGGAGTTCCACAAGGTTCTGTGCTAGGACCAATTTTATTCACTTTATACATGCTTCCCTTAGGCAGTATTATTAGACGGAATTGCTTAAATTTTCATTGTTACGCAGATGATACCCAGCTTTATCTATCCATGAAGCCAGAGGATACACACCAATTAGCTAAACTGCAGGATTGTCTTACAGACATAAAGACATGGATGACCTCTAATTTCCTGCTTTTAAACTCAGATAAAACTGAAGTTATTGTACTTGGCCCCACAAATCTTAGAAGCATGGTGTCTAACCAGATCGTTACTCTGGATGGCATTTCCCTGATCTCTAGTAATACTGTGAGAAATCTTGGAGTCATTTTTGATCAGGATATGTCATTCAAAGCGCATATTAAACAAATATGTAGGACTGCCTTTTTGCATTTACGCAATATCGCTAAAATCAGAAAGGTCTCGTCTCAGAGTGATGCTGAAAAACTAATTCATGCATTTATTTCCTCTAGGCTGGACTATTGTAATTCATTATTATCAGGTTGTCCTAAAAGTTCCCTAAAAAGCCTTCAGTTGGTTCAGAATGCTGCAGCTAGAGTACTGACGGGGACTAGCAGGAGAGAGCATATCTCACCCGTGTTGGCCTCTCTTCATTGGCTTCCTGTTAATTCTAGAATAGAATTTAAAATTCTTCTTCTTACTTATAAGGTTTTGAATAATCAGGTCCCATCTTATCTTAGGGACCTCGTAGTACCATATTACCCCATTAGAGCGCTTCGCTCTCAGACTGCGGGCTTACTTGTAGTTCCTAGGGTTTGTAAGAGTAGAATGGGAGGCAGAGCCTTCAGCTTTCAGGCTCCTCTCCTGTGGAACCAGCTCCCAATTCAGATCAGGGAGACAGATACCCTCTCTACTTTTAAGATTAGGCTTAAAACTTTCCTTTTCGCTAAGGCTTATAGTTAGGGCTGGATCGGGTGACCCTGGACCATCCCTTGGTTATGCTGCTTTAGACGTAGATTGTGGGGGGGTTCCCATGATGCACTGTTTCTTTCTCTTTTTGCTCCGTATGCATCACTCTGCATTTAATCATTAGTGATCGATCTCTGCCCCCCTTCACGGCATGTCTTTTTCCTGGTTTTTTCCCTCAGCCCCAACCAGTCTCAGCAGAAGACTGCCCCTCCCTGAGCCTGGTTCTGCTGGAGGTTTCTTCCTGTTAAAAGGGAGTTTTTCCTTCCCACTGTGGCCAAGTGCTTGCTTATAGGGGGTCGTTTTGACCGTTGGGGTTTTTCATAATTATTGTATGGCCTTGCCTTACAATATGGAGCGCCTTGGGGCAACTGTTTGTTGTGATTTGGCGCTATATAAGAAAAAAGTTGATTGATTGATTGATTAATTTTAGAGATATTGCGTAAATGCAAAAAAGCAGTCCTACATATTTGTTTAATATGCGCTTTGAATGACATATCCTGATCAAAAATGACTCCAAGATTTCTCACAGTATTACTAGAGGTCAGGGTAATGCCATCCAGAGTAAGGATCTGGTTAGACACCATGTTTCTAAGATTTGTGGGACCAAGTACAATAACTTCAGTTTTATCTGAGTTTAAAAGCAGGAAATTAGAGGTCATCCATGTCTTTATGTCTGTAAGAGAATCCTGCAGTTTAGCTAATTGGTGTGTGTCCTCTGGCTTCATGGATAGATAAAACTGGGTATCATCTGCGTAACAATGAAAATTTAAGCAATTCCGTCTAATAATACTGCCTAAGGGAAGCATGTATAAAGTGAATAAAATTGGTCCTAGCACAGAACCTTGTGGAACTCCATAATTAACTTTAGTCTGTGAAGAAGATTCCCCATTTACATGAACAAATTATAATCTATTAGATAAATATGATTCAAACCACCGCAGCGCAGTGCCTTTAATACCTATGGCATGCTCTAATCTCTAATAAAATTTTATGGTCAACAGTATCAAAAGCAGCACTGAGGTCTAACAGAACAAGCACAGAGATGAGTCCACTGTCTGAGGCCATAAGAAGATCATTTGTAACCTTCACTAATGCTGTTTCTGTACTATGATGAATTCTAAAACCTGACTGAAACTCTTCAAATAGACCATTCCTCTGCAGATGATCAGTTAGCTGATTTAAAACTACCCTTTCAAGAATTTTTGAGAGAAAAGGAAGGTTGGAGATTGGCGAATACATGGAGAAATGTTGCAGGGGTGGGGTTTGAACCGAGAGTCTTCTGCACCGAACCACTTGGCCACCACCCCTCCCCTCTTTGTCTATACATGCGTGCACAAATTAGTGAAAACTTGGAAATGAAATGTATCTTGCACACATGCAATAGTATTTTGGGTGCTCAATTTAGTAAAACATGACCCTGATATACACATTTCTTTCTTTCTATGGCCACCCTGGGCTCTGCACAATTGTACAGTCAGCAGCATGTACAGAAATACTATTGTTTCTATTAACTCCAGAGGACAGAAAAATAGGAAGAGATGCTTTAGTTATTTTGAAGGTGTAGACTGAGGGGTTGCTGTGTCATATTGTAATCAAGATCATATTTACTGCAGGGTAAAGTGCTTAAATGACTTTAAATTAAAATTAAATTACCTACACAATGTTAATAATATGACTATAAATTTAGACTGAGTTTTTATTTTAAAGACTTGTTTCTTTTCCCTACCCACAAAAGAGTCTGGCAATTTCAGTATGTGATTGTGTTTTTTTGAGTTATTAATATACAATACTGCTACAGTTGTGAACAAATATGTTTCTCTTTTATTTGATTTTTTCTTCCCTTCTTCTAAAGTTGCAGCATATTTTGTTTTGACAGCTGCCATGTTAAGTACCTGTTTTTGGCTCTCTCCTATTCAACACAACATTTAGAAAAGAAAAAATAAATGAATAATTTATATTGTGACAGTTAAAAGTACTGGCTATTAAAAAATGTGTAACAACATTAGAAACAAGAAAATATACAAGTTAAAAAATTACAATGAAATTATAAAATACTTTGACAAACATAATATAGGGCAATATCTTACAGTTTGCACCTACATTGATGATTTTTCAATTTCTCAGTCTGTAATCCAAACCTACTCAAGGTCAGGAAATGTAAAAGCTAAGAGTGTAATGATACATCTATTTGTATTGAACCGGTTCGGTACGGGACGTTCGGTTCGGTATAGGGCTGTGCACGGGTGAGTTCGCATTGCCTGTGTTTACCATAATTTCTGGACTATAGAGTGCACCTGAATATTAGCTGCAACCACCAATTTTAAAAAGAAATTGTACATAAATAAGCTGCACTTGTCTATAAGCTGTTGTAACATGAGATATTTACACAGAAAGATGCTAGACAGAAAGATTTTTAAACTTTTAATTAAATAAATACCATAAATGCTTTTTTTCCCTGAAGTGTTACGCGTAAATATTGATGTGCACGTCATACAGCACGCACGCACGATGTCCCTGCTCCACACGGAGAACTGAGTAATTTTATATCTTTTTCATGAGATTTCATTGCGTGTGCAGCCAAGATCACATGGAGGCTGTGGTAAATGACACGTTATTGAGGCGCTGTGACTTTTTCGACTTGTTGCGCCAAGACAGAGAACCGGTGGGGAAGGAGGGGAGGAGAAGAGTCTCGCGGCAAGTCGTGATTCAGCAGCACAAAATATACACTAATCTATTGGTTTGTGATGCTGTGACAAAAAGCACCTCATTTTCGGCAAGGCAGCACAAATTCATTCCATGATGGCTGCACAAAATTAAAAGTGAAGTGGGGTGGGGGGGGAGTAGGGTTAGGTTATGGTTAAGGTTAGGGTTGGGGGTAGGAGTAGGGTTAGTAATAGTGAGTTAAAAAAAAAAAACCCTGTCAAGAAAATTTGACTAATTTCATGACAGGAGGATGAGAAAAAAAAAAAAAAACGTGAGACTGGGCTGGCTCTGCTAACTGATCTGACAGTGTAAAGTGCCACAGGGTGACTTTTCTTCACTAAAACGCACAGGTAAGACCTTATATTTACACTGTGTGTGTGTGTGTGTGTGTGTGTGTGTGTGTGTGAATTCCCACCGCATGAGGAGCGCAGCTTTCAGGAAATCAACTGACAGCATCACTTGACATATTTGTTGTTTATTTGAGAACATTTAACTTATTACCAGGCAGCACTTTGCAATTATTTTATTTCCCTGTTTGTATAATGTTACAATAAATTGTTGGTTTAAACAACAAGCAAATTTAGGTTTTGCATTTTGTTCCCATACTGTACCGAAAATGAACCGAACCGTGACCTCAAAACCGAGGTATGTATGGAACTGTGATTTTTGTGTATCATTACATCCCTAATAAAAGCACTTGCATAATGTGCACACAAATATGTTTGGCTCAAAGATGCTGTGGGCCATACAGCTAAGATTCCACTAGCTGCTTCAATTAAAGCATTACATAAGTTGTCCATAACATTTGGTACCAATTTCGTCATGCTGACATTGACCTGAGTCTTTAATATTTCCACTGTACAGGATCAGTGTGAAACGTCGTTGCAGGGCTGAAAGCAGCGCTGCATTTGCAACACCCCCAGAGCGCACGCTCCTGTGTTCACCTTGGTCTCGACGTAACTACAGCTGTATAAATTCTAACACGATATCTCAGGAATAGCTAATTAAATTTTTAACAAATTTGGCAGGTCCTGTGGGCATATTGACAAATATTTTGTTCTTGGTAATAACAGAATGAAGGTCAAATTTCCAGACCAAGCTAATATGTAGGAAATGACTAATTTTCTATAAATTATTTCAGATATTTTATTGTTAGTGAACATCACTCCTTAAATGCCACTTTCTGCCAAGATCTGCCATGTATGGATCAAATTTATGCAGGATCATAACCTCAAAATTTATCATTGCTATAAATTTGTACCCTTTTTCGCCTGACTGTGCACTGAAGTTAAAATGGGAATCGTTTCAGCCCTTTACATCAAGAAAACACTGGTGTTGGGCTGATGTCACTTTTAACAGCTTTAAACAGTTGCTCATCTGGAGTCAATACTCTGCAAAACCATAGCATCACTGAAAGCAGATTTAAGTTTGGTGTTTAGAGGAGCCACACTGACACAAACAATTACAACAGGCAGCGGCATTTCCACTTACTTTTTCACAATGCAAACTCCGAAAACAATACCAGGAATGGTTGCTGCTAAAAGTATGCAATTCAAATAACTAAGACAGCAGCACAGTGACTTCATGGTTAGCACTGTTGCAAGCAAGGAGGTTTCCGATTTGCTTCCGATCTGGTTCTTTATGTGTGGACTTCGCAAGTTCTCGCATGTGATCCCTCTGGATGCTCTGGCTTTCTCCCACTTGCAAAGACAAAGAGGTTAAGTTAACTGGTGACTAAACTGACCGTAGATGTTGATGCTTTTGTCAATATGTGTTGGCCCTGCCATAGATAGGCAACCTCTCTGGGGTCTGCCATAAGCCCACCCCCCACTACCGTGACCCTTAACTGGAATATGTGGTTAAAGAAAATGAATGAATGAAGATCCATGACACCAAGCTGGAAACTTCACAACAATGAAAGAAATCAGAGGGCAGCTAAAAAACAAGTGTGATGTGCACAACAGGCTGCATAATTTGGAGTTATGAGTTAATAGACTCAATTTTGAGAAAAATGTGCAAAGTTGACATGACATTATTTGTTCAGCTTCAAATCTACTGAAAATAGATGGGTTTTTAGAAAGGCTGAACTTTGTCCTAGTATGCATAGGTAAGCTAATTAGTGTGACATTGGTTGGAAAAAATACCATTTCTGTGAAAGCTATGAGGTTGTTTTTGGCACGATATACACAATATGTCCAACAACAGAGGCAGACTTATAACAGGCCACCACGGATTAATCTAAACTAATTAAACAGCTAATAGCTCTATGGAATTACTACGTGTTAGCCAGAGTACATTCCCAAAAGAAATGACATTTAAATACAGATTATAAAGACTTGCATTTCAAACTCACTCATTCACTCATCTTCAACCGCTTAGTCCAATTAAGGGTCACGGGGGGCTGGAGCCTATCCCAGCAGTCATAGAGCGTGAGGCAGGGTACACCCAGGACAGGATGCCAGTCTGTCACAGGGCCACAAACAGACAAACACATTCACACGCATGAACAATTTTTTTTTTAAGTTTCCAATCCACCTGTGTGTCCTGGTCATTAGAGAACAAGAAAACATGGCCTTGAAAGGATAAGAAAAGTGAATCACCATTACTTCTGCCAACTATGCAGTTGTAATTCTGATGTTTTCTCCCATAATAGTTTTGTGATGTCATAAAGGAGAATGCTTAAACTAAACTCTTGCCCAATCCAAGAGAAAATATCCACAAAATTGGATCAAAATATGTCCAACAATTTTTTCCCCTCAATATTGTTTCCACAGTCCGACAGACAGGCTGACTGACACACACACACACACATATATACATACACATATATATATATACATATATACATACACATATATATATATATATATATATACATATATATATATATATAGTAGTGTTCAGAATAATAGTAGTGCTATGTGACTAAAAAGATTAATCCAGGTTTTGAGTATATTTCTTTGTTACATGGGAAACAAGGTACCAGTAGATTCAGTAGATTCTCACAAATCCAACAAGACCAAGCATTCATGATATGCACACTCTTAAGGCTATGAAATTGGGCTATTAGTAAAAAAAAAAAAAAAAAAAAAAAAGCAGGAAAGGGGGTGTTCACAATAATAGTAGTGTGGCATTCAGTCAGTGAATTCGTCAATTTTGTGGAACAAACAGGTGCGAATCAGGTGTCCCCTATGTAAGGATGAAGCCGGCACCTGTTGAACATGCTTTTCTCTTTGAAAGCCTGAGGAAAATGGGATGTCCAAGACATTGTTCAGAAGAACAGTATAGTTTGATTAAAAAGTTAATTGGAGAGGGGAAAACCTATATGCAGGTGCAAAAAATTATAGGCTGTTCATCTACAATGATCTCCAATGCTGTAAAATGGAAAAAAAAAAAAAAAAAAAAAAAGACGCGTGGAAGAAAATGGAAAACAACCATTAAAATGGATAGAAGAATAACCAGAATGGCAAAGGCTCACCCATTGATCAGCTCCAGGATGATCAAAGACAGTCTGGAGTTACCTGTAAGTGCTGTGACAGTTAGAAGACGCCTGTGTGAAGCTAATTTATTTGCAAGAATCCCCCGCAAAGTCCCTCTGTTAAATAAAAGACGTGCAGAAGAGGTTACAATTTGCTAAAGAACACATCAACTGGCGAAATGGAGGAATATTTTGTGGAGTGATGACAGTAAAACTGTTCTTTTTGGGTCCAAGGGCTGCAGACAGTTCACAGTGAAGACAGTAAAGCATGGTGGTGCAAGCGTCATGATATGGGCATGTTTCTCTTACTATGGTGTTGGGCCTATATATCGCATAGCAGGTATCATGGATCAGTTAGGATATGTCAAAATACTTGAAGAGGTCATGTTGCCTTATGCTGAAGAGGACATGCCCTTGAAATGGGTGTTTCAACAAGACAATGACCCCAAGCACACTAGTAACCAAGTAAAATCATGGTTCCAAACCAACAAAATTAATGCCTCGCAGATGTGAAGAAATCATGAAAAACTGGTTATACAACTAAATACTAGTATAGTGATTCACAGGACTGCTAAAAAAGCAGTTTGAACATAATAGTTTTGAGTTTGTAGCGTCAACAGCAGATGCTACTATTATTGTGAACACCCCCTTTTCTACTTTTTTTTTTTTTTACTAATAGGCCAATTTCATAGCCTTAAGAGTGTGCATATCATGAATGCTTGGTCTTGTTGGATTTGTGAGAATCTACTGAATCTACTGGTACCTTGTTTCCCATGTAACAATAAGAAATATACTCAAAACCTGGATTAATCTTTTTAGTCACATACCACTACTATTATTCTGAACTCTACTATATGTGTGTGTGTGTGTGTGTGTGTGTGATTTCACTTAATACTACTTTCCTAGTTAATCACTGAACTGTTCACACTGTAAAATGACCTTTTGCTTACATAAAAACTGTGGGAGCGTAAGCCTTGTTTTTGCTGAGCACAGATGTACATTTTAATTAACAGGTCGGCCTTGAACAAAGAACAATGCAGCCTGTACACTAGACCAAGGTTGGCGCTGTTATGTTTCATTTCTGAGAACAATTACTATCTGTCTGGGAACAGACCATGAGGCCCCTGAAGGCGAAGAGTGATACAAATTCATATCAATGAATTGACTGAGAGACGCAGTTGTGTTTTGTATATTGTTTTTATAATATGTCTGTGTGCAACTTGCTTCAATAAATTCAGGAAGTAAGTAGGCAGGCCCTTCAGAGCTGACTGCCAGTTAGTGATGAGGGTCATGCCCGTCGGCTTTCTCCTGATCAGGAAAGAAATCCAGTGTTTCCTCGTGTGGTCATTCTCTGTGATAATTTGAGTTGTCTTTTCCTCCAGGTTCAACTCTGATACTGACAAACAGATGCAATCATCTCCACCCTTTATTGTTGGTTGGTGGAGGCATTTAAACCAAGTAGAGACTTTGGGTGCAGTCCGTGACTATGGACAAAACAAAGACTGCGGGCTTGCACTGTAGGAAAAGTCATGTGTGAATTTTTCAGGGTCCAGTCCTTGGTGCCTGCACTGCAGTTAGTTGTATGTATACCTTATCACATGTCTGTTTATGTATCACACCCTGTATCATGCCCCAATGTACGAGTATCTGCATGATCACATATTACAACCAAAATAAAGAACAATAATCATACACATGAATCATGTAGAATGAATAATGCAGGTAAATCATGTAGATATGTAAATTAAGGAATGTTCTTATGTCTCTCTATAAAGTCATGAGTGTCCTCTTCAACTTCTTGATGTCTCACAACTTCAGTATGAGACTCAAGTTCTCTCTGCAAGGTAAGCTAAAACCCTCTCACCTTGATCAGACATCTTGGTTGAATAAAATGATCTGAATCCTGTATCAGGATGCTGCACTTGTCACCAGGGTAACACAAAATGGGGGTGTGTCATTGGTGGGGCTGAGAAATGGGGGCTCCTGATTGGATGAAAAACAGGGCGATACAAAGCCTATTATTATTGTTATTTTCAGTGTCTTTTTTTTTGTACCGCCCTGATTTTATTGCCCCAGTTTCCAGGGCAGTAAAACTGATAGGAAAAGTGTCTGATTTATCAGCCCTATTTTTCTTGCATCTCATGAGGGCTGGTTTACGAGTACAGGGCAGATTTTTGTGATAATATGTGATAAGGATTAAATACCAGGGTTGGGCCTCAAATACTGCCAGTAGCTACATTATACCAGTGAGAAATTTTGTACCTCTGTACTGATGACTGAAAATGTGAGAGAATAAAATATGATTTGGCAGTGTTCTATGTTGGAATCACACAAAACCATCAGAATTAGAAACATGGGTGAATCTTCAAAGGGTGAATCATCTTCAGTTCCTAAATTTCATCCCAGCTCAATGACGATGTCTTCGATCTCAGCAATGTTGAAGAAAACAATATTTGATGTGGGGTGCTAAAAGCTAAAATCCAAGGTGGATCTGTATGTTGAATTGGCACAGATTTTATGCCGGATGCCCTTCCTGACGCAACTCCACATTACATGGAGAAATGTGGCAGGGGAGGGATTTGAACCCGGAACCTTCTGCACTGAAACCAAGCGCATTAACCACTTGGCCACCACCTCTGCCTTACGATGCAAAACACAAAACTAAAATAAAAAATAACACTGGTCTAATGGGAGTCTCTACAACAACCAGAACACACTAAGCCAGTGAGAATGGATGTCAGTAACATCATAACTGCAGAATGTTGTGCAACAAGTCAGAAAAGTACTGTAGCTATAATTTGCCTATTTCAATTCACATCTATTTAATGCATATGTGCAATTTATGTAGCACTAATACAGACTGTAAAACCACTTGAAACAAGCAAGACATAATCACAAAACTAATATTATTGAGAGAAATTTTAAATGCCATTTGTATGAAGAGTAATTTATACATCAGGCCATTTTAATGGACAAGACTAAGTAATCAAGTTGGCACCATCTGACCTGTTGGAGGAGAGTGACACTGATGAAGTTACTGACAGGCCAAAGAGCTGGGCTCAGGAACAAATGTTGCCTGGAAGGAAGGTCAGAGTGGTGCGTGCTGACTGGAAGATAAAATGCAAAAGGAAGAATTTAGGGAAACACCAGGTGCTGCTGGTCAAGCAAGGTTCTGGTGAAGGAGTTGATGGGCCCGATGGCACTCAGTGACATGGCATTGTCGCGACCCCAGAGAAGATTTGGACCAAACACCACTGCCAGATTGCTGTTAGTCATCTTGTTGACTTCATGATTTGTCGACACCTAACAACACACAGATAAACAATACAATTACTGGTTAAACATCTGAAAAAGGATGTGATTACAACAAGAGGAAGATGAGCAGTGAGTCAGATTCTGGCACTTTATTGAGCAACGATAGACTGCTTGTTTCACCTTCACTGCATAAAAGCACTCTTACCAAAGTCACTTGTCTAATTAGTAATCCCAGTATCTAAACTACACTTAGTTTTTTTTTTTTCTGTAAGATATAAGGACTTGTTTTCTTATCACTCATCTTCAACCGCTTTTCCGGGTTTGGGAAACGGGGGCAACAGCTCCAACAGGGGACCCCAGACTTCCCTTTCCATGGCACATTGTTGTACTTGTTTTACAACCCCTGGCAAAAATTATGGAATCACCTGTCTCGGAGGATGTTCATTCAGTTGTTTAATTTTGTAGAAAAAAGCAGATCACAGACATGACACAAAACTAAAGTAATTTCAAATGGCAACTTTCTGGCTTTAAGAAACACTATAAGAAATCAAGAAAAAAACATTGTGGCAGTCACTAACGGTTACTTTTTTAGACCAAGCAGAGGGAAAAAAATATGGACTCACTCAATTCTGAGGAATAAATTATGGAATCACCCTGTAAATTTTCATCCCCAAAACTAACACCTGCATCAAATCAGATCTGCTTGTTAGTCTGCATCTAAAAAGGAGTGATCACACCTTGGAGAGCTGTTGCACCAAGTGGACTGACATGAATCATGGCTCCAAAACGAGAGATGTCAATTGAAACAAAGGAGAGGATTATCAAACTCTTAAAAGAGGGTAAATCATCACGCAATGTTGCAAAAGATGTTGGTTGTTCACAGTCAGCTGTGTCTAAACTCTGGACCAAATACAAACAACATGGGAAGGTTGTTAAAGGCAAACATACTGGTAGACCAAGGAAGACATCAAAGCATCAAGACAGAAAACTTAAAGCAATATGTCTCAAAAATTGAAAATGCACAACAAAACAAATGAGGAACGAATGGGAGGAAACTGGAGTCAACGTCTGTGACCGAACTGTAAGAAACCGCCTAAAGGAAATGGGATTTACATACAGAAAAGCTAAACGAAAGCCATCATCAACACCTAAACAGAAAAAAAACAAGGTTACAATGGGCTAAGGAAAAGCAATCGTGGACTGTGAATGACTGGATGAAAGTCATATTCAGTGATGAATCTCGAATCTGCATTGGGCAATGTGATGATGCTGGAACTTTTGTTTGGTGCCGTTCCAATGAGATTTATAAAGATGACTGCCTGAAGAGAACATGTAAATTTCCACAGTCATTGATGATATGGGGCTGCATGTCAGGTAAAGGCACTGGGGAGATGGCTGTCATTACATCATAAATAAATGCACAAGTTTACGTTGATATTTTGGACACTTTTCTTATCCCATCAATTGAAAGGATGTTAGGGGATGATGAAATCATTTTTCAAGATGATAATGCATCTTGCCATAGAGCAAAAACTGTGAAAACATTCCTTGCAAAAAGACACATAGGGTCAATGTTATGGCCTGCAGATAGTCTGGATCTTAATCCAATTGAAAATCTTTGGAAGTTGAAGAAAATGGTCCATGACAAGGCTCCAACCTGCAAAGCTGATCTGGCAACAGCAATCAGAGAAAGTTGGAGCCAGATTGATGAAGAGTACTGTTTGTCACTCATTAAGTCCATGCCTCAGATACTGCAAGCTGTTATAAAAGCCAGAGGTGGTGCAACAAAATACTAGTGATGTGTTGGAGCGTTCTTGTGTTTTTCATGATTCCATAATTTTTTCCTCAGAATTGAGTGATTCCATATTTTTTTTCCCTCTGCTTGGTCTAAAAAAGTAACCGTCACTGACTGCCACAATTTTTTTTTCCTGATTTCTTATAGTGTTTCTTAAAGCCAGAAAGTTGCCATTTGAAATGACTTTAGTTTTGTGTCATGTCTGTGACCTGCTTTTTTTCTACAAAATTAAACAACTGAATGAACATCCTCCGAGGCCGGTGATTCCATAATTTTTGCCAGGGGTTGTAGATCTTAAAAATCTTAAGTGAAAGAGTCTTGGAAATATTTTGAGTAATGTGTGTGTAGCGGGAAGAATGTGTGTTTTAGGATATTTTGAAATTATCACTTGTGGATAATTTTACCTTGAATAATGGGGGCACCACCTGTGACTGAATGATATCATAACAAGGTTATAATATCACTGATTTTAGGGTCAGCCAATAGGAAATATTAAAATCAGTTTCTAATCTTACAGTAGTAAGTTCTACAGGTCAAGTCCGACCCCCTCTGTAAAACCATACAAAATCATAGACAACTTCAGACATTTAAAACATTTATTTAACTCAGTCAGGAGTTAAATAACAGGACATATCACAGTAAGCAATTTGATGATGACGAAGTTCAATGAGCAATGATTATATGACGTTTATGTAGTTTGGTTTAGTTGCGGGAATTTAAGAATGAATTTCGTCCTGATCAGCAGGGAATTTACACTCAACAAAAATATAAACGCAACACTTTTGGTTTTGCTCCCATTTTGTATGAGATGAACTCAAAGATCTAAAACTTTTTCCACATACACAATATCACCATTTCCCTCAAATATTGTTCACAAACCAGTCTAAATCTGTGATAGTGAGCACTTCTCCTTTGCTGAGATAATCCATCCCACCTCACAGGTGTGCCATATCAAGATGCTGATTAGACACCATGATTAGTGCACAGGTGTGCCTTAGACTGCCCACAATAAAAGGCCACTCTGAAAGGTGCAGTTTTATCACACAGCACAATGCCACAGATGTCGCAAGATTTGAGGGAGCGTGCAATTAGCATGCTGACAGCAGGAATGTCAACCACAGCTGTTGCTCATGTATTGAATGTTCATTTCTCTACCATAAGCCGTCTCCAAAGGCATTTCAGAGAATTTGGCAGTACATCCAACCAGCCTCACAACCGCAGACCACGTGTAACCACACCAGCCCAGGACCTCCACATCCAGCATGTTCACCTCCAAGATCGTCTGAGACCAGCCACTCGGACAGCTGCTGAAATAATCGGTTTGCATAACCAAAGAATTTCTGCACAAACTGTCAGAAACCGTCTCAGGGAAGCTCTGCATGCTCGTCGTCCTCATCGGGGTCTCGACCTGACTCCAGTTTGTCGTCGTAACCGACTTGAGTGGGCAAATGCTCACATTCGCTGGCGTTTGGCACGTTGGAGAGGTGTTTTCTTCACGGATGAATCCCGGTTCACACTGTCCAGGGCAGATGGCAGACAGCGTGTGTGGCATCGTGTGGGTGAGCGGTTTTCTGATGTCAATGTTGTGGATCGAGTGGCCCATGGTGGCAGTGGGGTTATGGTATGGGCAGGCGTCTGTTATGGACGAAGAACACAGGTGCATTTTATTGATGGCATTTTGAATGCACAGAGATACCGTGACGAGATCCTGAGGCCCATTGTTGTGCCATACATCCAAGAACATCACCTCATGTTGCAGCAGGATAATGCACGGCCCCATGTTGCAAGGATCTGTACACAATTCTTGGAAGTTGAAAATGTCCCAGTTCTTGCATGGCCGGCATACTCACCGGACATGTCACCCATTGAGCATGTTTGGGATGCTCTGGACCGGCGTATACGACAGCGTGTACCAGTTCCTGCCAATATCCAGCAACTTCGCACAGCCATTGAAGAGGAGTGGACCAACACTCCACAGGCCACAATTGACAATCTGATCAACTCTATGCGAAGGAGATGTGTTGCACTGCATGAGGCAAATGGTGGCCACACCAGATACTGACTGCTATCCCCCCCCACCCCCCCAATAAAACAAAACTGCACCTTTCAGAGTGGCCTTTTATTGTGGACAGTCTAAGGCACACCTGTGCACTAATCATGGTGTCTAATCAGCATCTTGGTATGGCACACCTGTGAGGTGGGATGGATTGTCTCAGCAAAGGAGAAGTGCTCACTATCACAGATTTAGACTGGAATGTGAACAATATTTGAGGGAAATGGTGATATTGTGTATGTGGAAAAAGTTTTAGATCTTTGAGTTCATCTCATACAAAATGGGAGCAAAACCATCAGTGTTGCGTTTATATTTTTGTTGAGTGTATTTTGGTATTTATTAACATGAGATATTGTTAATGACGGGGAATAGAGTTAAATAAGTCACTCTGCTTAGTTCTGATACCAAACCCAGGTCTTACTTGATGCACAGTGCAGATCAGTCTCTGTGAGGTCAGATGCTGGGAATAGTCTCGTTTTCAGTCGATGATCCGTCTGTTGCCATAGCTGCTTCAGGGACCTTGACAAAGAGACTGCCGGTCACCGCGCCCGGTTTCGCTGGTTACCGGGGAACGCTTTCTGTTGTTAGGCTGTGACTTGCAGCAGCCGTTCAAATCACTGCACGACTCGGTTGACCTGGATGTTTTTATCTCTGCAGCGCTTGTCATCTGGGATTGTCAGAATAAAGGTCTGAGTGTCTTTAGTCTCTATTCGCCAAAAATCAAACATTCAGCGTTCGTCGTCGTCTTTGGAAGTCGGGTCAAATCAAAACTCAATACAAAATAGTTGACTTTGTAAGAAAATTTTCATGAGAGGAATTTGGAGTTTAAGAAGAAAAAGGTTTTAATTTGAAAAATCATCAAAGGAAGTTAAATGCGCCGGCGCATTTAACTTTACAAAAGTTCAGCAAAAGTTATCTGTAGAAAAAAAGAAAAAGTAATTTCTGTTTGCGTGCACAAACAAGAAATAAGTTTACACAACACGTGGTTGCAGACAAAGGGTCATAAAAATTTGGATGACTGAGGTGGCGTCTTGAGACCCAAGAGAAAGAAGAAGCAAGAGGAGAAGAGTGGTGCGTAAGAGAAGAGCTTGAGAAAGCGATTCCGTGGGGGCGCATGCTTTTAAAGGGTTAAAAGCTCCACCCCCAAGAATTCTGGATACTGTAGTTTTTCTCTGCATTTCTTTGTCTAGTTTTATAATGAATCAGCGTCTGCTTTCCTAAATTCCCGCTTAGAAACCAAGCAAGTACTGTATTGCAAAACTCTAGTAAACAATTTCCTTAGAACTATCACACAACACGATTATATATGAAAAAGCACATTGGATAAACTTTCTACAATCTATGATCAGAGCAAAAATGTAGGATATATATGAATTCCATGTGTGAGATTAAATGATCACAGTTCTTTTCTTTTCCTTTGTTTTCTGGTTACAACACAAAGTACAACTTTTTAAATGTGGTTACACTTTATAATACTGTACAAGTTAGTTACATGCCTTTCCTAAAAGTCTCGTTCCAGTGCTTCTCAGCGCGCTCCTGCAGGTAAGCTTTCACTTCAATGGTTATCTCATTTTCCGTGAGTGTGGCGTTTACGGGGTTTTGCGCCTGGACTCTTCATTTACATTTTTAACGCCATCTGCAGGAGGGCATGCGTGTGTACATGCACGAGCTTTTGACAAGAGCGGAAGTTGAGCTTTGAGTTAACGGGAGTTAGTGTGCATGCTGACATCTGCAAAAAAGTAAGTCCCTTCAGCTGCTCCCAAATTTGCACTCGGGGTCGCCACAGCAAATCCAAGGTGGACATGCATGTTGAATTGGCACTTGTTTTACGCCGGATGCCCTTCCGACGCCACATTACATGGAGAACGTCTTGTAAAATCACTCCATAAGTGTTATCAGGTTATTAAAAACATTATTTTCAGTTTTAGAAGTGTTTATTACCTCCTCCAAGGAGGTTATGTTTTCGGTCGCGTCCGTTTGTTTGTTGGTTGGTGTGTTAGCAGGATTACCCAAAAATCCTCAACGGATTTCAAATTTTTACCAGGGGTGTATCTTGGCCTAACATAGAAGTCATTAAATTTTGGTAATGATACGGAACACGATCCGGATTTAGTCATTTTTTTTAAGGATTCTTTATCATTGCAGGATAGGGCCAGTTTCAACATTTTTGCATCTAACTTCATGAAGACGGGTCACAGAGGCTGAACAAAAATTAAGTTACGACAACAATAATTTAGCATTTGTTTCTCCTCATTGAATAAACCTGTTACTAGAAAATAAAAAATAAAAAGCTTGTGTAATTCATGCAGTTTCGCTTTATAAATACATTTGCTGAAGATATGACATCATGTGACGTCAGTGACCCTATGGCCTTGGCAGAGTTTTGCACTCTCCGAGTGCTTCTAGTTTCTTGCTAGATTTTATGACAACAAGGTTATATTTACACACAAACGAAACAGAGCTGACGTCACGGTGTCGCTCTACTCTGACTGGCTGTCACCCCCGCCCCTCAAAAAAAATAAACAAACAACAACAACAAAAAACAAAAAACAAACAAAAAAAAACAAAAATGAGGAACAGAATGTGCCCTTTTAACCTCTTAAAATAGGTCAAAGTTAGCCATTTTTGAACTTGTCCAATGCCTGTGTCCCAAGAATGTTGTCTGTGAATTAGCAGACTCTGGCAGTAACAGGACTGGACTTATGCTGAGCACAGGCAGACGTACAGATGGATGGATGCAAAGTCTTTGCAATACCCAATGGCCATATTTGATGGCCTTGCGTAAAATGTACTAAATGCACTTCTCTTTTATAGTGAAGTGTAGTCTTTGTTGTACAGTTATATCTGTTAACTAATACATGATACATCACTTGTCAGTCAAACTACTCAAATGTTGGCTATAGTGTGTCAGCTGTACCTGTGCCAGGAATGTGATGAGATATCTGAGCGACCCGTAGTTCTCCTCAGGCAGAGACTCCAGCAGGGTCTTCATAACTGCCACCTGGTTCTCAGTGGATACAGCTGGAACACAGTGACAAAGAGGTTCATGATGTAGATGGTCTCACACAGTGGTCAGTGTCAAAAAAAGAAATATCTAAGTGAGAAATATTACTTTAGCCTTATTGTGACATTTACCAGCAGAAATGGAAAAATGTACTCAGAATAAAAATGGTGTTGAAACTATTTTGGCAAAACTGAAAGTACAAAAGTTGACTTCAACATGTCTCAGATTTCTGTAATAACTAAAACTGATCCTAGTACAGAATATTGTAGACATGTGACAGTGCTCATTACCTGGAACCATCTGACTAAACAGAATGTTCTATGTTTTGCCTGAATATTACTGCAATTCACTGTGTATAACTTGAGAATTATACAAGTTATAACAGCATACAGGAGAAATTGACGATGTCATTGTACAGTTGGAAGGTCAACAAGGGCTCTGGTAGTTCTCTCAGGAACGTCTTCAGTATCACAGCTGCCAAGTGGACATCCTCAATCTCACCAAAATTCACAGTTTCCCCTGAAAACACACACACACAGCTCATTCCATCATAACTACCAACTCCAAATAATAGTACACCAAGGAATGTGAAAACTCCAGCTTCAGAATGTAAAAGCCCAACCACACATTTGTTCCATCTTCCTAATAAACTGATTGTAATTACTTCACCTGTTTTAGGTGCACAGATAGAAGCAACACATGATAGGGCTTTTACTTTCTGAAGCCAGAGTTTTCCACCTCTGGATAAAAATGAAATAAAATAATATTAAATTACTCTGTTTCTGACCCGCACCACACCATAGAGTACCGACCCGAACCACTCGGTGGAAGCGGGCTGTCGGCATACTCTGGTTAATCATCAAGGTGTGACAGCTGCATTAATTTATTACATATTTATATAAATATCTGAATAAATGTATTCCATGTTGGAGAAAGTGCGTGATCAGTAAATGTAAATCATACACATCTATTTTGGAAATGTTAAAAAATAACTAACTATTGGGAAAACATAAATGGAGAAATTAAAAAAATTTTGGGATACATTTGACCGTTGAATGCAACTACACCGTGTTTAGTTAATTTTTCAGTTTAATATGTACAAGGAAAGGATAAATATTTGTTAAAAATATTGACAGTGGCTTGTAAAAAAAAAAAAAAAAAAAATCAATATTAAGGAAGTGGTACTGGCGGAAGCATGGCTGCCATTCTGCACCTACGGCCCCTCTGATCACCACCTCATTCACACACATTCATAAATAAGCATGTTTTTGATTGTGTGAGGAATCCAGAGTGCGCAGAGGAAACCATGCAAACACTGGAAGAACATGCAAACTCAACACAGAAGGGTGGAAAGCGATCCCACAACCTTCTTGCTGTGAGGGAACAGTGCTAACCACTAAACCACTGTGCTGCCACATGGAACAATATCATGTCTCGTATCTAGTAACTAAACCCACCAGTCAACACCACTGTACCTACAATAATGACCATGAAATTTGTTTTTGGACAGTTTAATGATTCAAGTTGACAAAAGAAGTGGGAATATGAATCCTACCTGAATTATACCTGAGCTGGACCTCTTTCACAAGAGTGACGTTTGCAGACCGCCTGAAGATCCCTTCAATCTCCAAACCTGACACACACATAGTGAAGGCTTGTTGTTGGTCATTGATCAACAGCTGATTCCACTCAAAAACATGTTCACACAATGATTCAAAAGGTGGTCATCTGAATTGCAGTGCAGCAGAACATGTCAAAGAAAAGTTGTCAATATGCTTTATTTCTTATTCACATCTTGCAAAATCCATAATTTTGGCAATATGGTCATTATAGTCGTGGGTGCTCACAGGTCAAAGGGCTGTTTTTGACTGCCAGTTGACAACATTGCTGTATTACAAATGACAAATTAACAAAAGTGACCAATTTGTTGTCATGGATGAGGCTGGACCAGTACTGGAGGTGGCGGTGAAATTGTTAATACCAATCCTTCAAAGTGTTACCCACTGTCAAATTAAATCAGTTCCAACATGAACTGCAATGTAAAATCTCAACAACATACACTGACTCACATTACAGAAGCTGAAGCTCTTCCAACTCATGTTTTAGTGCAACATTAAAGGGTCCTTGCCATGCCATGATGTTTTTACATATTCTTGAAGAATAAAAAAAGCTTTTTCCAGCGATAAAGTAGGTCAAGCTTGGAGGCGGGAAATACAAATTCTCATATGGGTAACGAAACGTCTAAATCCTTGATCAGTGTAATTTTATGGTAAAAAAAACAAAGACAACATGTGGAAAGGGACACTAAGAATGAAATACAGGAACTCTTTCATGTTTAATTTTAATTAAGGCAATGATTTTGTTTTATATATATATATATATATATATATATATATATATATATATATATATATATATATATATATATATATATACACACACACACACACACACACACACACACACACACACGAGGGTAGGCTGAAAAGTTCTAAGTGCTCACTATAATGCAGTTAATGCATTACTCCTTCATGGGAAGCCTTAGAACTTTTCAGCCTACCCTCGTATATATATAAATAAATAAAATGAAACTTGGAACTATTAGGTAATGTAAAAGGAAGTGCTCAACACAATTTGCTGTACATCTCTCCCCCATCTGTTGTGTCAAGTATCATGCACACATTTGTATCAGTTTGTGCAAATTTCAAGTGGAGATGCAGATCTATTGGATGATTCTCTTGTAGCAGAGGTAAATTGTCTAATGAGAACTGTTCTAGTTGTCGGAATCCTTTGGTTTGGTTTAAAACAGACATGAGTCACCTTTTTTGGAGAGGAAGCCAATTGTGTCTCTCATCACCACAGGAACTGGATCACCATAAGGACTCCTCTGTCTGAGCCTGACAAAAAAGAAGAAAAAATCCACTATGCTTACCACCATAAGTAATGGCAAGTTCACCATCAAACAACTGACCAGACACCAAAACTTAATCAGAGCTCAGGTTACACAGGACATATAGCTTTAGAGTTTTTCTCTAAAATAACAGTTGCAGGACCCAAATATCCAAAACAGTCTGGTTACCACTCCACCAGTATGTAATAACAGTATATTACTATCATTTAGTCTTTGGAGTAGTTATTACACAGTTTGATAAACACTTAACTTAGAAAATGAAATTAATTTTAAATATGATATTTTAGCAATATCAGGGGTGTCAGGAATCAGAGAAGTTATATGGTTTGGATCAGATACAGTTTTTAAGCCACAGATCATGGTGTGGACATGCCCTGTTAGTTTCTTGGTCCAGTTTGGGGGTTTATGTGTTTTCTTTCTTGGTGTTTATTCTTCTCTGTTGTGAGTTGTGTGCATGTAGGCGGTCGGGCACACTCCCCTCCTTTTGCTGTCTTACATCTTGGATGAGTGCAGGTGCTGCATGTTGGAGGTGAATCCCGTGACTGTGAGTGTGCGCGCATGCTGCATGTTGTGGTTGTGTGTGTTCATGCTTGTTACCTTGGTCTGTTCTCCTCCTGTCTCCTGCATGTGAACTCTTACCCTTCTTGGCCCCCCTATCATCTTATATGCTACACTCCTTTTCCAGTCACTTTCCCTAGTGTTTATTTATCTTGGTTTTATTCTATTGTCTTTCGGTTTCTGTGATCTAGTTTGTTTTGGTTTTTGTGATCGTCTCTATGGAGAGTATTCTTTTTCACCGTTTTTGCATTCTCCTCTGGTGTTTTTGGTTATGTTCAGACACCCATGTATGTCTTTGCTGCCCCCTTGTGTTCTGTTTAGTTAATCACATGTCCTTGGTCCTCTGCTATTTTCCTCCACCTGCCGCTCACACCTGCCATATGATTAGTTTGTCTATTTAAATCACATTTGTTTTTCCCTCCGGTGCAAGTCCATTGTATGATGTAGCTCTGAGTAATTCGTGTTTGTTATTCCATTTATGGTTGCTGATTCTCTCCTCGTCTCTCCATGGGTTATGAGTATTTTGTATTTTGTTTTGCACTTCACCTTGACCTTTGTCATGTGTTTATCTACTCACCCAGAGTTGGGTTGAACTGTATTTTTGTTGGAACCTTCCCCTCACCATTTTTTTGTCCTGGACATCCCTGAGTCAGATTTTGTTACTGTATTTTTGTTGGCACCCTCTGTTCACCTGTCACTGTGTTTTGCACTCCCCTGTTGTAAATAAACCTTGTCACATGTTGGAAACTCATCTTTGACTTCGCTGTCCTGCTTTGGGATCTTTACTGGAATTAGTTCCTGGTCCTAAGCCATAACAGCTCAGATCATTTTTCAGATCAGGAAAAAACTACTACACGAGAGAAATATTACTTTACTTTCTATTTTAAAAATACGAGGTCTGTCAATAAAGTATAGGTCCTTTTTATTTTTTTCAAAAACTGAGACATCGAAGTGGACACGGTTCGAAAAATTAAGCTGGTTTTCGGTGAAAATTTTAACGGCTGATGAGAGATTTTGAGGTGATACTGTCGCTTTAAGGACTTCCCACTGAGCGAGACGTCGTGCAGCACTCCCAGGCGCCGTCGTCAGCCTGTTTCAAGCTGAAAACCTCCACATTTCAGGCTCTATTGATCCAGGACGTCGTGAGAGAACAGAGAAGTTTCAGAAGAAGTCGGTTTCAGCATTTTATCCGGATATTCCACTGTTAAAGGAGATTTTTTTAATGAAAGACGTGCGGGCGGATTGCAGCGTTGGCTCGCAGCCGCCGCGACGCTCCGCCACAGGAAAAACACCTCTGTTGGAAGCCTTAAGGACAAGTTGGAACATGTCCAGCTGTTAAACAATTTTTCATATACTCACTCCACTGAAAGCCATCAAAAGCCGCCTAGATTTTACAAATGGTTATCAACACGGAGGTGTTTTTCCTGTGCCGCCGCACCACGCCGGCTGCGTCCCGACCTCAAAATCTCTCATCAGCCGTTAAAATTTTCACCGAAAACCAGCTTAATTTTTCGAACCGTGTCCACTTCGATGTGTCTCACAGGTTTAGAAAAAATTTTTGATCAAACAAAGCGCCAGTCTCTCAGCAACTTCTCAGACAAAGGAATTCTGACGAGGGGCTGGACGACTCCTCCCACAAGGAGTGCTCACAGGCGAATGATGTCACCGACAGGCGTGGAAAAACTCACGCATGCGCACGAGGGTTCAAGCATGTCTGACGTAAAAACATATGAATGAAATACATATAGTTTTTGAAAAAAAATAAAAAGGACCTATACTTTATTGACAGCCCTCGTAACATAATGAGCAAAGAAAACAAGAAATTTTTGCATGTGGTCCTGAATGAAAACAAGGTAATATATATTTTAAAATAAAAGCCCTTCATTGTTATATTAAATTGCAACAACATCCATCAATAAAAGCCTCTGTCCAAATCATATAAAGTTAAAACAGAACAATGCTGGCTTAAATTTGTAACTTCAAATTCTTTTTGAAAAAAGATGAAGATATCGACATTGTCTGTTGAGAGGGGAATAATAACTTATTTGTAACTCTTTCAAGATAAATACATTTGTCCTACCTACACTGATCCAAATTCATTCAGGATCAGTGGAGCAGATTTTCTGGAGCTATGGACTGCCAGCTCAGCTGTGCATGGGCTTCAAGCACAACACTCTGATCACTGTGCTCAAGACCGTACAGTAAAGAGAAGATTGATACTTCACCCTCAACTCCCTTAATTTTTTTTTTTTTGAGAGATTCTGTTTTTTTGGTCCAGGTGTGCCAATCCTACTGTTCAACAGGCTGTGTGAACGCACAGCTATATTTCTTCCACAATGGCCACTTCATCCACAACTACTTTAAATTCCAACAGATATTTTTTCCATGTGTTTTTTGAGCCAAGCACAAGGCTGATTTTAAGTCTACATTGACAACTGAACAATGTGCATGTTCAGCTGCAGTCACCATGACATAAAATCACACTTATGAAAACTTTACAATTAATCTGTGGTTCACGTGTTCCAGAGAGGGGGGGTGTTAGATAAATTATATTGTCAAAGACATGTTTACCGTTTATTATCATCTATTAACATCTGCTCATTTGCAAATTGTTCTTTCTGTATGTTAAAAATCTGCAAACTGTTTTCTATCAGATATTCACAGCTGCAGCCTGTTTATAGTTTTTAGCAAGCTTCAGCAAAAACCACTCACTCTGTACCTAAAAATCAGGAATGATTCAGTTGTTTTCACTAATGACACAATGATTCAGTTGTCACTCTGTACAAATTCAGGATGATTCAGTTGTTTGCAAACGTATCTACACATGACATGAATGATTCAGTTGATTACAAATGTATCTGCACAAAATGTTGTGACGATGGACTCAAATCACTCCTCTTATCTTCTGTTTTCTTTTCTCAATAAAAGGGCCATGCAACGAGGGGACATGAGAGAACTGCACGAGGCTGTCAGGGTCTGTGTCTCCCCGCTTTGCAAAGCCCACTAAAGACATGTCGGCTCTCTGTCTGGTTCTTTCCTGTATGTCTAGCCGAGAACAAACCTGACAAAACATGACCCATTCCACAAAGACCTTGCCAAAACACGGACGAAGTAAGACACTGAAGCAACTGGATTTGCCCTCAAATGGTTCCAGCAGAACAATCCCCTTTGACCATGAGCACCGCATATGATATGGACAAAACAGAGAAGGGCTGTAAGAGGGAGGGTTTGCAAATAAAGCTAAACATTAAGATATTAACCAGACATTTCAATGGCCTTATCATTCCTTAGGAAGATGCCCAAGGTCAATCAGACAAATGTTCGCCTAAACTCTCGTAGGTTCTTCATCCAATTATTTTCACTCAATGGTGAGTCGTACAGTGTTTCCCATAGAGTCATAGAGTCATACTTTATGGGAAACACTGAAAATCTGCAATTGAAAAAAGTAATTTTGCAAAATAGCCATATTTTGGTGATGTTTCCGCAAACCATGGTTTAAATTTGTTGCAGGTAATCAATAAGACTATAAGGTTTTTGCATTTGTCCTTTAATCTGGGCACCATTGTTTAGTCCCTCCGAGCCATTGTTATGTCTTTCCTACTCCAGGTGACCAGGTGTCGAAAATAACAGTTTAAATTCAGAAGTCTAAGTCTCCTTTTCTAAAGTTTCTGCTGTGGTTGGTCACATGCAATTTTTCTTTATGCAAAAATTCTAAGGGTGTTCAATGAATTGCTTGGTTCAGACTGTCAAAAAAGTAATATTTGTCACAGGAGAATGAATGTTTGACCAAGATCACAGCTGCTTGTTATGTTATCTTTACTTCCAGGTTCTGACATGCTGCCACTTACAGTGTGAGTGGAACTCCAAAGACCTGGTTGGGGAGGGGAGGACTACGAGGAGGGGACATGGGAAGCTGGGCTGCGGGCTTCAGAGAAGCTCTCAATTTGTTGTCGTACCTGCACAAAAGACATTTTTATTGAAGCAAAAGCAAATTTCATTATATTTTGATGTCTGTGTGGAAATAAGCAAAATCACATACTGCAGATTCAAAATGCCACAACGTGGTACAACTACAAGAAGTGATTTGATACAAATTACTCAATGCAAAATTTCAGAAAAAAACTGACAGGATTTTACCTATTTTGAGACATAGATGCCAATGCAATACAAATAAAGATTGCTCAACTTTTCAGTGGCAAGGCAATGGCTTTAAAAACTCGATTACCGAGTAGACTGCACAACACACCTCTTCTACAAACATCAACTAAGCCAACCTGTGGTGAAGCCTTAAGTCACCAGGGCCCGGTTTCATCAAGCAGTATCTTGTTTTCTTCAATAAACTCACTTAGTTGACTAATTTTTTTAACGTTAGTCATTGCACAAAGTGCTTAGTCGGATAAAGTTCTGCATTACCAGACTAAAGTTATTAGAATGGTAAAAGGGAGGCTAGTCTTATTTTAGTCAACAAAACTTCAGTGTCTTACCTTAAAAAAAAAAAAAAAATGGTGGCTATCATGTACCACCCCTTGATGGAATACTCAAGAGCACCCCAACATCGTGCATATTCCTCCAAAAGGGGAGCTTCCTCCGCTTTTGGCCATGGTTGCAGCAGACGACTGTCATTTGATGCATTTGTGACAGTTCTCACATTAGCCACCGGACATCGCTGTTATGCTGAGCAGCACAAAAAGGCTTGATGGAAGTGTAGAAGAAGAACTGCTAGGCTAAGAGCTAAACACGTCGTACTGCAGTTTGTATGTGTCCATAAATATTAATAAAGCCAGTTAACGAAACAAAGACTGGATAGTTCTTGAAAATGACCAACCCGGAAGTAAACAAAACTGTCACACATTGGAGGCGTTTCTTTGCAACGGCGCTCGTGAGGCCGCCATGCCAATGAAAATTGTCGATTAACATAAGACAGCTAATCTACAAGTTTAGCCGTCAATGTGAAAACAGTGATTAGACAGATAATGTTGGATGACTAACAGCAGTCGACTAAGTTTAATAGACTAAAAGATTAGACTACTTTATGAAATTTGGCCCAAGTTTAATTGCACCCTGCTTCACGACAAAGTGAAGCTCTTATTTTATCTTTGTCATTACGTTACCATACCAACTTTATTCATAAAGCACCTTAAAACAGCCAATGCTGTCAAAGTGCTATACACTACAAACATAATATAAATTAAAACAATAAAATAAAAATGCAAAAGAACCACTAAAATGCCATTAAAAAAAAAAAAAAAAATCAAACTAAGCCTTGTTGGTGTCAAAAGCCAAGGAAAAAAAGATAAGGTTTTAAAAATGGCCAATGAGGGTGACTCCCTAACACCCAGAGGCAAGCTGTTCCACAGTTTGGGAGCAATAACAGAAAAAGCCCTGCCGCCCCCCCCCCCAAGCTTTCTTTTCAATCTTGGCAGTTGCAGGAGCAGCTGGTCAGCCGACCTTAAAGACAGACTAATTATATAAGGCTGAAGAAGCCCAGAGAGGTACAATGGAGCTAAACCATGGAGGGACTTAAAAACAAACATAAGAGTTTTAAAATGAACCAGCAAACAATGAAGTGCAGCCAGGACAGGAGTCATATGCTCCCTCCTCCGAGCCCATCAAAAGCCATGCCACAGCAATATGGACCAATTGCAGATGGGAGAGAAGTGTCTGATTTACTTCCACCTAGAGTGAATTACAACAATCCAGATGAGATGACACAAATGCATGAATAACCATCTCAAAATTCTGCCTGGAAAGAAAAAGGTTTCACTGTTGCCAAACCTCTCAAATGATAAAAGCCAGATTTCACCACTGCTGCAATTTGACTGTTCATTTTAAGATCACCATCCATCTTAAAACCAATATTAAGAATAACAGGATAACAGGCTTAAAATATGCTTCCGGGGTCCCAAATCAACAGAGAAGCACTCTAAAAGATTACTAGGTCCAAAAACCGCGACCTCTGTTTTCTTTTCATTAAAATTCTGGAAATTCAAGGGAAGCCATTACATTACTCATATTACAGCGTTGCAAACATAAGATTTCAGACAGGATGGATAAAATCTTTTAAACTTACAATTTTCCAGACACATATTCCATTTTAATCTCACAATAGGTGTCAACTTTATTTCCAGATAAAGTTATCTACTAGGGGGGTTTATTAAAGATTTCCCCTGACCAACTTCCCGTGGACTGAGAGGAACGAAACTTGGCACGTTTATTAGTCTTTCTCTACATAGGTACCACCAAGGGTGACACGCTTCTTCCATCACTTTATGCAGCTGTGAAGGCCTCGCCTGTAGAAGTCCCCAGATTGCGTCTGAAACCATGACTTGACCTAGAAAATAAGCTCCTCATCACCTGAAGTGCTTTCCCTTCGAAAAGGACTTCATGGTTGGGAAGAGGTGAAAGTCCGATGGTGCGAGGTCGGGAGAGTAAGGTGGGTGAGGGAGGATTTCATAGCCGTAGGACAGTGCTTCCTTCTGGGCAACATGCGAGTTGTGAACTGGGGCATTGTCTTGCAGGAGGCGGATTCCTTTGGTCAGCATGCCGCGCCTCTCAGTTTTGATGGCCACCCGCAATTTCTGCAACAGCAAAGCATAGTATGCCCCATTAATTGTGGTACCCTTTTCCAGGAATTCCATCATCACTACTCCGTGCTGGTCCCAAAAGACTGAGCATGGCCTTGCCAGCCGAGGGTTGAACCCGTGCTTTCTTTGGAGGTGGCGAGTCAAAATGCTTCCATTGCTTTGACTGGGCTTTAGTTTCTTGATCATAGTGATGGACCCTTGTTTTGTCTTGTGTGATTAATCTGTTGAAGAAATCCTCCTGGTTGCCTTGACACACGTCCAAAAGGGCCTGGGAGCACTTGACTCGTTCCTGCATCTGGAAAGGTGTGAGCATCCTGAAAACCCACCGTGCAGACACCTTTCGCATGTGCAAATGGTCATGAATGATTTTTTACACTGACTCCACATTGATCTTGACATCTTGGGCTAGTTGGCGAATGGTTGTGCGGCGATCCTCCAAAATGGCAGCCTCAACTTCCCAGATAGTGCCTTCATCAATGGTGGAATGTGGTCACCCGGGAATGGGAGCTGTTTCCACAGATGTCCGACCACACTTGAATTGACAATGCCAGTATTTAACAACGTCATAAGATGGGGCATCCTCACCATAAGTCTCTTTCATCTCATCGAAAGTCTGTCGGTGTGCGGCCTTTCAAATACAGGAACCAGATGACTGTTTTACACTCAACTGGCTCCATGATGCGACTTTGCATTACTTGAGCCCCTGCAGCAAAAGAACGAATATGAGTTCTGCACTGAAAATTGTCACGTTGCCTCTTGAGATATGCATTATTATGCATGTGCAATTTCAGACTCCTACAGTAACCAGAAGTGGGTCAGGGGAAATCTTTAATGAACCCGCCTCGTATATCATAGCTTTCTAAGGCCCAAATCTGTGTGTTTGGTAGTTAGTTTGTCTGCTTAAAAACTCAAAACCCACAAAGATTTTCATATTTTTCAGGCAACATGTAAAATTACCTGTAGATGTGTAGATACAATTGTGTTGAAAATAATAGTGTGTTTAAAAAAGTGAGTAAAGCTCAAAATCCTTATAATAGCTTTTATTTCCATACACGCAAATGCATTGGGAACACTGCACATTGTAATCCAGGGGTGGGCATCGAGGGCCAAGACACTGCAGGTTTTCATTGCAACCAATCACCTCAGCAGGTGGGTTGCTGATGAGCTTCTCCTCTGAACATAAACACCTGATCGTGAATGAAATCACCTGCTGAGACACCTGATCATTAATGAAATCACCTGCTGAGGTGATTGGTAGTAAGGAAAACCTGCAGTTTCTCGGCCCTTCATGGCACATGATTGCCCACCCCTGTTTTAATCCAAACCAAAACATGAAGAAAAATTGAGCAAAGTTATTACTTTACAGAAAGTGAAGAAAAAGGAACATTAGGCTGTTCAACAATATAGCAGTGTTTGCATTTTCCTTTCTCTGACCCTTATTACAGATGGCCCTAATGGGGCAGCAAAGTCTCGTCTGAACTCCTGCATGACATCGTGGGATTTGCCCACTTCCAGGGACAGCCTGCCAGTACGCAACACAAACACAGCATCACTTCACACGGAAAGATGGTGTACGGTTTGATTTTTTTTCAGCTGCAATCACAGAAGCAGCCGCTTAAAAAGCAGTTTTTCGGTTCCCAGTGGAGAAGGGAATACGAGACAAAGCAGGGAGGTTGTGTCGGTAAATTGTAGTGATATTTAATGTGAGCAATGACAATAGGGCTGTGACAAGAAGTACAATTTTTGCATCATATGCTCTTTCAGTTAACCCCTTTATCACCCACCCTCAAATGAGACTACAGTGCCCAATTTAAGGACGAAGTCAGCAAATGTTGTACATGCTGGTTGCAGTGCATTTCTCTCAGAAAATCTGAGTAACATGGGTCATTCCAGACGCTATTCAGAAGAACAGCTTACTTAAAGGTTATGCTGCCTTGTATCAAAATGTTTCAACAAGACAACAACCCCAAACATACAAGCAAGTGAGCAGCATATTGAGTTAAGACCAACAAGATTAACATTATGGAGTGGCCAGCCCAAATCTGGGACCTTAATCCAGAGCATCTGATGGAGTTTTTCTTACCACTGTCACCTGTGTGCTTGCTCTGGGGGTTGGTAAGGTTAGACCTTACTTGTATGAAGCGCCTTGAGGCAACTTTGTTGTGATTTGGTGCTATATAAATAACCTGGCGCTTTACAAGCGTATCTGGTGTTATTGCTGGGAGACGACCGGAAGTAAATTATCCCAAGTCTCGCAGCCGAGTGGCTGAAATCTCAGGGTTGCAAGCTCACAAACAGAACTCAATGGAATGAGATCTTGAGTTGGCATTCCAGTCTCTCTACTTCAATACCCACACTTGCTTTTCCCAACTAGGATGACAAGCTCATAATTGGAACCTCCTCCTCTTCTTTTGGCTGTACCTGTTAGGGGTCGCCACAGCAGGTCAATCGTTTCCATCTCACCCTGTCCTCCATATCTTCCTCTGTCTCACCAACCACCTGCATGTCCTCCCTCAGCAAATCCAGAAACCTCCTCTTTGGCCTCCCTCTTCTCCTTCTGCCTGGTGGCTCCATCCTCAGCATCCTTCTCCCTATATACCCTGGGTCCCTCCTCTGCACACATCCAAACAATCTCAATCTCACCCTCCTTTGTCTCCAAACCGTCCCACCTGAGCTGCCCCTCTGATATGTTCATTCCTAATCTTGTCCATTCTCGTCACAATCGCAACATCTTCAGTGTTGCCTCCTGTCTTCTTGTTAGTGCCACAGTCTCTAAGCCATTCAACAGAGCTGGTCTCACTACTGTCTTGTAAACTTTCTCCTTCACTCTTGCAGATATTCTTTGGTCACAAATCACTCCTGCCACCTTTCTCCACCCACCTCCATCCTGCCTGCACTCTCTTCTTCACCTCTTTACCACACTCTCCATTATTTTGAACAGTTGACCCCATGTATTTCAACTCAACTACTTTCACCACCTCTACTCATTGTAATTGCACTATTCCACTGGGCTCCCTCTCATTCACACACACACACACTCACTTTATTTTTCAATTTCTTTTAATTTATATAGCACCAAATCACAACAAAGTTGCCTCATGGCGCTTCACACAAGTAAGGTCTAACCTTACCAACCCCCAGAGCAAGCACAGAGGTGACAGTGGTCAGAAAAAAATCCCTCTGATGATTTGAGGAAGAAACCTCAAGCAGACCAGACTCAAAGGGGCAACTCTCTGCTTGGGCCATGCTACTGACAATTTACAAAAGGAATATACAGGAAACTGCCAGTGGACAGGACGGGAGGGTTGCAGAAATAGACACCACACCCATCTCTGGTGAGAGAGAGAAAAACAGAATCAGGCATCAGAAAGATGATCGCTGGTCACTAGCCCTAAGCTTAACTAAAAGACCCAGACTTTAGATAAAGTTGAGGCCGTGGCACGCTCCATTTCCTAATGAAATCAATTTAAAAGAGGAAAAAGCATAACATACTATGCAGGATGCTAGCCATATAAAAGGGGAAATACGTAAGTGCATCTTAAGTCTGGACTTGAAGGTCTCTCCAGAATCTGACTGTTTTATTGACGCAGGGAGATCTTCCATAGAACAGGGGCACAATAAGAGAAAGCTCTATAACCCGCAGACTTTTTATTCACCCTAGGGACAGAAAGTAGTTCTCTGCACCCTGAGAACACAGAGCTCGTTCCGGTACATAGGGTTTAGGTCAGCTAAGTAGGGAGGTGCCAGTCTGTGAACAGTTTTATAGGTTAGTAGTAGAACCTTAACATCTGATCTCACAAGGGACAGGAAGCCAGTGAAGAGATGCCAAAATGGGTGTAATGTGGTCAAACTTTCTACTTTGTGTCAAAAGTCTGGCAGGAGCATTTTGAACCAATTAGAGACCCCTAATGCTGGACTGCAGTAAACCAGAAAGTAGAACACTGCAGTAGTCCAATCTAAAATGCATGAATCAGGGTCTCAGCATCAGCCATAGACAGGATGGGATGAATCTTTGCTATATTTCGCAGGTAGAAGAAATCACTCCTCGTAATATCTCTAATGTGGAGGCCAAAGGACAACGTAGGATTAAAAATTACCCCAAGGTTTCTCACTTTGTCAGTGTGATGTATGACACACAAACATAGGCTAAGCGTTAACTTGTCAAATTGATGCCGATGTCTCACTGGACCAAGAACCATCATTTCAGTCTTATCACAGTTTAAAAGTAGGAAGTTGCTAGACATCCAGCTTTTCACTGATGCAAGGCAATCATCTAAGGATTTTATGTGGATGAAATTACCAGCAGTTATCGGCATGAGTATCGTCAGCATAGTATGAAAAGGTAATCCCAAGGGGAGCTATACAAAAGGAGAAAAGCAGGGGACCTAAGACGGTTCTCTGTGGAACCCCAAACGTCATGTCACTAAGGTTAGAGGTAGTGTTATTGTACAAAACACAGTGAGAACGACTGGTCAGGTATGACATCAATCATGCAAGGGGACTCCCAGTAATCCCAAAATGATTCTCCAGCCTATCGAGTAGAAAATGATCATCCACAGTATCAAATGCAGCACTAAGATCTAACAGCACCAGAACCATAGTGGTATCCGAATCCATTGCAAGCAGAAGATCATTCACCACTTTTGTCAGAGCTGTCTATGTGGAATGATATTTTCTAAAAGCAGACTGCAGTGACTCGAGAAGATTATTCTCAGTAAGGTGGTCCACGAGCTGCCGTGAAACCACCTTTTCCAGAATTTTAGAGCAAAATCATAGATTTGATATCAGCCTATAGTTTTTCAATAGAGTCAAGATTAGATTTCTTAAGTAATGGTTTAATCACTGCAGATTTGAAACATTTAGGAACAGATCCAGAGGTTAATTAGACATTAATAATTTCCAGCACAGTCTGCCCAAGAGTGGGCCACAGGTCCTTGAAAAGTTTTGTTGGTATAGGATGAAATAAGCAGGTTGCGCTTTTTGCAGACATTACAAGTTTCAACAGCATGCCTGGTGAGATACTATCAAATTCTGTAAATCTTGGTAATACCTCAGTAATGGCACCCACCTCAATAGCAGGGTGTAGTGGCTGGGTTAAGGCATGCTGGGATATGTTTAAACTAATGTCTATTTTCTTCTCTAAGTAATCCAAGAAATCTTGTGCTATAAAAGGAGAGCGACTTACAGGTGGTTGTCCATGAATAAGTGCTGCCACTGTGTTGATGAAGAATTTTGAGTTATGCTTGCTCAGCCTTGTTCCTACTGATTTTCATTCCCCTCGTCTCCAGAGCATATCTCCACCTCTCCAGGCTAGATTCAACCTGCTCTCTACAGATCACAATGTCATCTGCAAACATCATAATCTATGGAGACTCCTGTCAGATGTCATCTATCAACCTGTCCATCACCACTGCGAACAAGAAAGGACTCAGAGCTGATCCTTGGTGCAATCCCAACCTCCAACATGAAGGAGTCTGTCATTCCAAGTGCGAATATCATCAATGTCACACTATCCTTATCCATGTCCTGCACTACCCTCACATACTTCTCTGCCACTCCAGACTTCCCCATACAAAGTTGATCAGCAGTGGAGTTAAATTTCACTAATAATTGTGTATTTGTAAATATATAACTTTTTCATTTGTAAAAAAGGCATTTGCAAAACTGAAAATTCTGTTTGTGAAGTGTGATTCAGTATATGTGGATCACTGATCACACACATTCATTGCTTTGCTCAGTTATGCAATTTTGAGACATTCTTAGTGCAAAACCTGTACAAATCCACAAACAAATAGCTCGAGATTCACACAAAGCAACACTGTCATACCTGCAAATGCACAGAA